>NC_061107.1:113216803-113224303 GCF_015104395.2 Macrobrachium nipponense
TTTTTTTTATAACAAGGATATGTTGTTACCCTTGCTGCACTAAGCTCAGGCGGTGTAGCACTCAACCCAACGGGTAAAAACAAGTTTTTGCGGAGCAACTTTTCCCGTTTCATTTGTGGTTCAGCCTTCTTGATTTCGCTTTAATGGTTGCATTATTATTTTACACTTTCATGGTTTTTATCTGTTTAAACATCTTAATTTAATTAGCTTGAAAGTTAATGATTTTCTTATAATATTACTTTTCTTACATTGGAGCGTTTATATCTTGGAATTCTTACATAATAATAAACATATTTTCCACTTTCGGTATTTGATAATATTTGAACTGTTATTTTGTTTATTATATTGTCAGCAGCTGCACCACCATAACAGCAGAAATAATGAAACACGCCCTTTCGTATTTTGTCACTATTCGGTCTCTATTTTTAATTTGTACGATCTTGAAGATGGTATATATATATAAGAGAGAGAGAGAGAGAGAGAGAGAGAGAGAGAGAGAGAGAGAGAGAGAGAGAGAGAGAGAGAGAGTTCTGGAGGGGTAATATATGGTAAATTATTTCACTTCGCCAGTGTATGGACACCCTTAAGGGGAACCTCTTCCTTTTAATTAAGGTATTGCGATCCTTTTATCTCTCATTTCCATTAACATTAAATGATATATTTAATGAAGGGTTACATGATTATATGGTTACGTCAAGAGTGGCGCAAAAGCTTTTGGGGAACGTGTAAGTCATGCGATCGAGGCCAATTCCTCCATTGCTTCTGAGGCTGGGATTATATTTCTACAACAGAAAGAAATGTTGAATGAGAGAGAGAGAGAGAGAGAGAGAGAGAGAGAGAGAGAGAGAGAGAGAGAGAGAAATCCCAAATGCAAGCATTCTTTTACTTTAAAAAATGATGTCATGCTCTTAAGACTCAACATTTTCTTACGTTTTCAGGAAATACTATATGAAAATAAATTTAAAAGGTTCGTCGTCAGTTAAGAAAAATACGGTATCTATTTTTAAATATGATTTAATTATCGACTCGACTTATTAAGACGGTTTCCTGTAAAATATTGGAAATGGGAGCTTTTCAAGATAGCTATCTTTTCTTAACAATAGCTGGCTTGTGGGATGATTGGCGTCTCTGTATGCACTTATTTGCTTAACTGACAGCGGTATATTTTTGTGATGGTGTGATTATGCTTTGTTAGCGGGAATGATTATTGAAACGTGAAATAATGCGTGATTTTACATGAAAAATTTCAAATATTTACCGCAAGATACTGTAGTCTTTATAAATACTGATGATATGAAGCTTTTCATAGTTTGATGTATGACTGGTACACGCCACGACATTAACGATGTTTTGGTATAACAGGATTTGTGAAAACATGGAAAATGCGGCATATCTAGTACGTCGCCGTAGGGGTTTATAGTGCCGTCAGTGCACCTCCTGCAGTGAACTGTAAGGATTACTTGGGGATCTTTGCAGCGTCTCTCAGGCCCCTATCTGCAACCGCTTTCATTCCTTTGATTGTACCTCCTTTCATAGTCTTTCTTCCATATTACATTCCAACCTCTCCTTATAGTTGATCATAGTGCATCTGCTAGGTTTTCCCCATGTTAAAACTTTCAAACTTTTTTACTGTCAATTTCATTTTTAGCGCTGAATAACCTCATAGGCCGCAGCATTTTCTCTTTGGCATAAATTCTATATTGTATTCTATACTATATGTAGTGGTGACTTGGAGGTCATAAAGTTTGTGGTTTATCGATTAAAGGTTAAATTTCACAGGTTTTGGTCACAAATTTTCGTCAACAAGAGATGGCTATGGAATCGGTGGGTTGGAACCATCGTTTCAGGAACTCCTTTCACGGCAGTGTTTTTTATTAACGGAAAACTTGAGGTTCTCCCCTGGCATTTTTTTTTTTTAGCTTAATAGACACACTAAGTATTGTTACGCTTTTTTATTGTTATTTCCGTACATAGAATAAGGGTTGTTAGGGCGAAACCGCACTTCAGTATTAAATGTTTGACTCATGTTTGATGATGATTGTTTTCTCTCAGTACATGGAATAGTTTATTGCAGTTCCATTCATGCTTTAGCAATTGTTAATTATAAACTGCTTTCATTAACAAGAGTCCAATAACCATTTCGTGGTGCAGCAGCTTTTTGCGAGGGGTAAAACCAATCGCCTTGACATTGCCATGCAGGGGAAGGGAAATGAAAACCTTGAAGGGAAAGCGAGTAATGGTACAAGAGAGTAAGGGAACCACTTACTGTCTTTTAATTAAAGGAATACTTCTCTGGCAAAGCATGTGAATGCGGGTAAGGCGTCAAGCAAGATGACGGATGAGGTTTGTGGCAACTGGATGGAAGAGGTGGGGAGCAAGGTTCTTCATTCGGATGACGGAAGAACCACCAGCAGTATGTTACCTTCGCTGTCACCTGTGCGCTCATGGCAATGATATCACTGTTTCGTGATAGCATTCATAATGAAGGCTTTTGCAACAAAGCTGAAAGCTGATTTTCATGGTGTGTTACTGCGAAATGCGTCTGTAATGGAAATTTCACACGCCAGACGAGTATTGCATTTCGCAAGTATGACTTGCCTCTCTACTTTGTCCAATTTTGTGGTAAAGGTTTAAAGAGGAACTGCCATGTTCGTATTGTAAAATTGCTGGGCCGTTAAATGGAAATAGCTCTGATTACTATTGGTTTTACAGTAATGCTAATTGTTTGTCGAACTACTTATTTTCATTAGCATTTGGTGAATGGATTCTGCAGATGGTAGCATTTGTTCTCATTAAATTACTAAGTTTAGTACTCAGAAATACACTGGTATTGTGCTTGATTACGACTACCGTTTCCCGCTGGTCGTTGGTTTCTTCTCATTTTACGGACTTTACCAAGTCTTTGTTTCGAGTCTACTTTTATTTCTGTTCCTTTTTTTATTTTTTTTATTTTACTTTGACCTTTTCTGGGAAGGCTAAACGTTTGGTTCGGTTTGTTTATTGTTTTCTGTTGAATTGCAGGATGACAACAAAGAATGAGTGATCTATTATACTACAATTTCACCAAAGATGGCCGTCATGATTGGCAACAAGTAAGTTTTCGTGATAGGATTTTAATTTGGGGAGAACGGACATTTTGGGGGTTTGATTGTTCGGCCTTCGCGATTCTAACCAGTCTTATGAACATTCTTGATTTCCTTTCTATTTTGATTTCAGTGCGCTTGATTATCATCTGGTTCCACTTTGGTATATATGACTCTTATTTAATTTGTTTTCCCTTAAGGTACTCATATGGATCTAGTTCCTTGGAGAAACTAGTAGCTCCAGTAAAAAGTTATGTTCGAAGTATCAAATTTTATCTGGTACCACATTTTCATATTTTTAGTCGAATAGCGAAAGTATTTATTATGACCGAATGAAGCCATATTTGATGTTTTTAATAGACTGAATAAACCCCCCTCCTTCCCAAGGTTAACGGGTATAATTTTACAGTATGTAACAAGTGTTTTTATGAGAATACAAGACAGTAATATTTAAAAATCGTAGATTCACTACAATGTGAGTGGCGATATATAATCTGAGGCCGAAATGACCAACATAATTCACGTGCAACCCATTTCCTTTTCTAAATCTTAACGGGTTTGCCTAAGAGTAATTTGTTTCCTGCTTCATATCCGACCGTAAATGGTGTGTGATGAACTCAATTTAGGCGGAATGAGCTGGCAGCCTCTCTTTGCAGAAGACATTAAATTTCGATTAGCAGCGAATATAAGAGTTCTATCATTTTTAGAGTGATAACGTTTTACATGAAGCAGCATTTTAATAACATTTTGGATTCCACCCTACATATATATGTATATATATATATATATATTATATATATATATATATATATATATATATATATATATATATATACACATATTTATTTATTTATTTATTATATGTATATATATATATATATATATATATATATATATATGTGTGTGTGTGTGTGTGTGTGTGTGTGTGCTTGTTTGTATTGATTAAAAGAGGTAATAAAGTTTGTGCACAGATGTGGTGTTTGGAGGAGTAGTGGGAGTGAAAGAAATGACATTCTTAGGTCTGGAACAGAGAAAGCTCTTAGTAGAACTGCTAAGACGCTATGAGTTGTTGCTGAGAATGTAGGTAATTTGTTGAGAATGGTTTCGTGATAAGAGTAATGCTTGTATTAGAAAATGTCGACAAATCAATGATTGATGTACTGTAAGGTAAAGTGGAATGATCATAGAAGAGGTAGAAGATATAGGGAAAGTTGGAAGTGGAATGTAGAGAATGATGGGTGTGATTATAATTGTTTGGAAGTAAATCTGACAGATAAATGGCATAATGAGAGAAGAGGCGAATCACAGATCTGTGGATGTAGGAAGCGGGAGTTCTTTAAGAATTGAAAAGCGTAAAGGGAAATAATAGAGAGAATTTGCTTTTGGATTATTGAGCCAACTCATTTTTATATAGTTTCTAATGTATGGATTTGGTAAAAAAGAGTTGCAACTGTTGAAAATGGTGCCACACAGGGAAAATAAAAAGATTGACCCGATAGAAATAGGGACCCAAGGTCTGAGATGATCAGGCCAAGAGGAGAGAACCCAGGATGAATGACAATTGAAAAGAGCACACAGTAGAAGACCGAGGAGCAGATTAGACAGAGCTCCAAAGTATTGAGTAATTGAGTAAACTGAAGCGCAGTGCAAGCAAGGAAGAATAGTAGCTACAGGGTTGTTGTTTTCAATGCTCCTTTAGTGAGAAATGCAAATCTGATGATATTCGAATTCTATGCAGCAGTTTTCTTCTTGGTTTGGTTATTAAATTACGATTTTCTATTGATGCTGTCTTGCTTATCTTTGGATCCATTTCCTATTTAGGAAAGGTCAAGGCTGTTCACGCTTCTGTCCGACTTTTTGTTCCATTCTTCTGTCCGACTACTTGTCCATCAATGACTGCCGTGCTTACTGTGTCATCCTAACTCCACATTGGAAAGGATTATAGTTGAAATTGGTACCAAAGGAGAACATCGTCCCTGAAGGGAAATAGTAGCAGGCAATCACAGCTCCAAAATGGCTGATGGAATTTCAATGAAACTTGGTGCCAGGGTATACCAGTAAATATTAAAGGATTTCCGACCAACTTTGTGCAAAGTTAGACTGTCAACTATAGACGTGCATGGATGGGAACATCCATATGGCTGTCTGTCAGAGAGTCTGTCATTGATTATTGTAATTGCAACTCCTCCTAGGTGGTTCAAGGGATATCGGTCAAACTTTGTACAAAGGTAAACTAGTATGCATGGAGGTACGTGAAAGATCAGTTTGTGTGTCGTGCTTATTTGTAATCGCAACTCCTCGTGCAGTCAAAGGGATTTCTGTCAAACCAGGTCAAAAAGTTTGCATAGTTGTGTGTGAAGAAAGATTGTCCATGTGTTTGTCTGTCAGGGAATCTCACACTTATTAATACAACTCCTACATGGTTGAAAAGATGTCAGTAAAACTAGCACAAGGTAGGCCATCCTGCATGTATGTACCTCAAAGAAGATTGGTTGGTTGTTTGTTTCTTGGTTTGCTTGTATGTCAAATTTTCTGTTATGCTTACCTTACCATAAAAACTCCCTCTTGGTTGAAAGGATTTCTGTCGAACCTGGTACAATGGTAGACCATCATGCACAGATGTACATGGTGGGAGAATGTCTTGTCTGTTTGTTCATCATTGTATGTACCACACTTTCTACTCACCACTACGTTTTCAAGGTTAAAACGATATCAGTCAAGCCTGTTACAAGATTAGATCACCACACATAGTTGTACATGTTCAGAAATCACAGACATACGTGACTTATTATTTTATCAGCTGAGTAAAATTCCTGAAAGCAGTATGCATTCAACGTTCCCTTTTAAAAATTTCCTGTCTACCAGTTCTTTCGACGTATCTTTCCAATATTTCTTATAGATATTTACCTAAAATGTAGTTTTTTCATCAAACATAGATGTCAACTTTGCAATGCATACTCTAAGGTTGGAACCTTTTCAGAACGTGGAAGCTTTCCGAACGTGGAGCTTTCCATTAACGTGTAAGCTTTTCAGACGTGGATCGACGGATATTTCACCTGTTAGATCAATGGTGGTGTCTTCAAAATTTCATCAGTTGGAATGCTCTGTAGGGAACGTATTTCTTGAGCATTACTAATCAGAATCGTTGTTGGTTATTTATATGTATACGTTACAGTCCAGTACCAAGAGAAGCTGGGCCTTAGCTGGGATTACCTGTAGTCTATTCTCCTTACCGTACGTGGAAACGGGTGTGGAAGATAATCAGCCTTAAAATAGATGACTATAAAAGTAAAATAATGCACATTGCATTATACATACATACATGTATATCTATATGTGTCATATATATATATATATATATATTATATATATATATATGCATATATGTATGTGTATTTGTCCTATTGTTGTCAGTTAATGATAGGTGAAACATTCAAATTCCATATTTGGTGATTTCACTGTGTCTCAAAAAAATAGCCACACAATATAGTTGTATATATAGTTCTACTACTCAATTAGCAGCATTCGAAGACATACAGTTTTCTTCATCATGTACCGTTGCATCGATGCCTGACGAAGAAGGCTGTACGTCTTCGAAAGCTACTAAGTGGTAAATTGTTCTTTGTAAATATAGAAACAGGAAATTAAACCATCCTGTCTTATTGAACCCTAACGAGTATTGTGTGTGTGTGTGTGTGTGTATATATTTATATATATATATATATATATATATATATATATGGTATATATATATATATATATTATATATTATATATATATATATATATATATATATATATATATATATATATATATATATATATATATGCAAACATATAGTGTTTGTATATACAGTGTGTATATATTTTTATATATATACGTTGCTATTTGATTATAACATTTTGAATTTGGTTTCACCTTTGACCATATTTGTCAGTTTCCGTCGCTGAATACTAAACTAAAAACGGGCGCTTTTGTGATACCTACTCCATGTTCATCGTTAAATTCTTCTTTGTTCTGGTATTGGTGGAAGTTCAGTCCTGTGCTAGGAACTTCCAATAGAATTATATTCAATCAGAGAATTTGCTAGACAGGGGATGTGTTTTCTTTCATTTTTTCAAATGAAACTTGTAGGAAGTTATCCTTTGTCGGTCGTTAGGGGAGTTTCGTAGAAAAAATTCCACAAGATTCTTCCTTTTCATAACTTAGAAAAAAGGATGTTTGTGAGTTTGTACATATTAGATGAATCGGGAGGCGGGAGCTGGGGAGTAGAGTACCGGTGCGTAGGCTGGAGTTGGTTCCAATTAGATAATCGGTTTAGGTTAATGAGCCGCTCCCTTGTCATTGCTTGTGGCTTTAAACGGATTCCAAAGTTCTTCCTACCACCCTCTCTCTCTCTCTCTCTCTCTCTCTCTCT
>NC_061107.1:113229303-113261803 GCF_015104395.2 Macrobrachium nipponense
AAAATATCTAATCCTTTGGGCCAGCCCTGGGAGAGCTGTTAATCAGCTCATTGGTCTGGTAAAACTAAGATATACTTAACTTTTTTCGGGGCAAATCCGAATTTCAAATGTTATAACTTTGTGTGCCTCCCCAACCCAAGCAAGCATTCAGCTGCAGTTTTGCATAATTTTTTTATGATTGATATCACCACAGGTTGTAGACGTAGTACGATTTCTCAGTGCGGACACTGGTAACTACAATAAACTGTTTACTGTACTTAACATTAATGATTGTTAAATTTCCTCAGAGACTACGACTCCTTGTCGCCAGGCACCAGTCTTTCTTACCTGCAATTCACTCTATTTTATTTATTTTAACATACTTATTCGTCCAGTGTAGTCATTGTATCTGCCTCTTTCATTACTTTAGCTTTAGATATTCAGCAGCCACTAACACAACATATACTCTGTTTGCGTTCAAGAAGAACCAGTGAATATTTGTGTCTTGTGAGCCTGATTTTAATCCCAACAAAAGAGGCAGTTTTTAAGTTTTAATTTTCGTTATTTGTTTCAACGAAAGTTCTTTAAGATCCGGAAATTCACTTCCCCATTGAACGGGGGAAAAATAAAAGGAAACGACAGACAAAGTTCACGGAATAGCAAACTTTTCGGGAAGAGTTACAGGGGTTCATAGGCTCAGCCTATGACGGACAGTGATGGAATGATGTCAAGGGAATGATTGATTCGAAATGGTGCTCTTCTTCTCAGTGAGAGGGAGAGAGGGGTCAGCGACAAAGAATAGATATTTTGATGAAAAACTAAAGAGAGAAATACGGAGGGCAGTAAAGGATAATGGAAAAATATAATCGTGAAAGACTAACAAGAGAATGGAAGCACAGAGAGGAACAAGAAATGGAGACCGACAAAAAGAGAACACATAAGAACAGTTACGAAGATGAGAACCATATTAAATGGCATTGAAAAGACAAGATAGAAATTAAGAGAAGGAGAGCTGGATGAACAAAACATGGAAGAAAGAGGGAGAGAAAGAGAGAGAGAGTGACGGTTTTGGTTGCATGTTGATGATTGTCACGGTGATGTATCGAATGGGGGAGTGGAGCCACATCGTCAAGAACAAGGTCTTCTAAAGAATACTTAGCTTAGAGAATGATAATACAGAAAAGGTCATTTGCTGAAGTTGCACATCAATTCTTTAGGGCTTTGCTGTCTGTCCTCGTATATGAACTCTGAAAGGTAAGAAAATTTATCTCTTCACACTTAAAATTTAAGTGTGAAGATGGCGTCAAAGCCTTTTAAGTAGAAACCACGTTAGTCACAAAATATCTGCAGGCCAGTGAGGTACTTTCCAGAACATCTTAGTCTGTTATATGTGTTAATAATCTTCCTTATTTCTGATATGTGAAATTTGTATGTTGATTTTAATTTACTTGAATGTTGTTTATAATCAATATTTCACTGCTAACCTTTGTGTTGGGGTGTAGTTCTATTGTAGATTAGGTATAACCCTGATGATAGAATGGAGCATCTAGGTAACAATTTTTCTCTTTTCCTTGAAAACATCAGCCATAAAAAAAGCACAAGACATTGTTGATATGTTGCCTGAAAGTAGTAGTTGCTACATGTGCTTTAACTCTTAATAGAAATTGCAGCAGACTTTGCCAAGAAAAGCGTTATATATATGCACATATAAACATACTTCCCTACGCCATCAAACAATCCTTCTTACAGGATGAAAATACTATTGGTAATTTCAAGAATTACTGGAGTGTAACTTTTATTAGTTATTGTGTACAAGGTAATTTATTGAGGGTAATTAAAAGGTGTATGATGAAACCAATATGTGATGAAACCAATATGTGTTAAAATATTTACATGGGAAAGTGTCTTGCACAGTATTAAATTACATGAAGTGAGAATACAGTAAAAATACAGCCTACACGTTCAAAATGCCGTAGTAAGATAATCAGTCATAAATCGAGTACAATGGGCTTGTTTGGAGATAACACAGAATTGTTTTGATGTATCAAAGAGTAACTACCCAGAGTAGTTGAAGAGGTTGAAAGATTTTGTGAGACGAGGTAATGGGAGTGAAGTTTTGCAAGAGTAACGAACGTTTTGAGGGTCAGAGGAAACATAGAAGGTAGAGTAATGAGTGTAATTATGTTTGATGGAAGAATGGAGGCAGTTGATTGTTATTGTTATTGGGATTGAATGTAATATGGTGGTAGCAGTAGTGTACGCTGTGCTATAGAATAGGTGAAAGAGTGAAGATAGTAGGATCTGTGTACATTCAACAGAGGAGTACCTTGGAAAGACAACGGTGAAATGTATGAAAGGATTGTTGAAGTAACTCTCCTTCTGGAAGTAGAGTGCTGTTATTGATTTATGAATGAAATGAGAATGGTTGAAAATATTTAGAACATTTGAATGCATAATACTTGGTGGGGATGCTAATTAAAAGTTATATAAATGTTGACTTAGGTGAAAGAATTTTGTGTAAGGAGTAGGAATTGGGTAGAGGAGAGAAAATACGTGGTTATGCGAATGTAAGGGTCAAATATTCAGTAAGCAAGAGAATGTATGCACACTAAAGTTGAATGGATTAATGTTTGTAGTGCTTTGACATGCCACTGATAAACAGACATTATTTTCAGTGCATTCGGCATTGGTGGTTTATCCTTGATTCAGCAACACAAGGATGAATGTTGCCATATATCATATCTATTGTTTTTTCTCTCTGTGCAACCAATATACATACACAACATGTATGCATGTATATTATATATATATATATATATATATATATATATATATATATATATATATATACACACACTATACGCTTGATAGAGAAGCATTGTGTAGGACGTTTACCAAGGAGGAGGGCAGTTAATTTTATCGTGAAATGTGAAAGAATGGAAGCCGTGGATTTTTAAAAGTATTTTGGAGTCAACATTTCGGATGACGGTAGGATGAAAGAGAGGTGAGTCACAGAGTAGGTGATGCTATATAATGATATTATTGAACCAACACTCCTAATATCCGGTAAGCGATAAATTACTTTCAATATAGATATGAATGGTAGTGTGCATGGTGGTTCGACGCGCTGTTGACAGCCTCTCTGTTGGCGTGGAAATTTGCTGTGCAATGGGTTATCGATGATTAAGAATGTTGTTCATGTTCCCTATCATATTTTTATCGGTTGCTTTTCTCTGAAATTCGTCTCGTGATGGAACGTTTTTGTCTTTTACCCCATGTGACTGAGAAAGAATCATGTCACCAAATCTGTCTCTTTTACAGCTGTCAGCAGTGTAACGTTCGAAAGATATTTTATTTGAGTTAAATGTTTTTCAGACGTCGTTTTATTTGTTTATTTATTTTGTTTTATTTGTGTGATTATGCATTAGACATTCTCAACTTTCAGTATCTAAATAAAGGGATATTTATGGTACCGTCCGTTTCTTTACGAGGTTTTCGTAATATTCATTCCCTTGATTTATTATGTATTTTGAGCCTACGTTTATAAGTGCATTAGATTTCACATCCCGTGGTCCTTCCATAATTTTTTGTATATACACGCTTGAAATTTTACTAGAATTAGGAATTGTGAAGCACAACAAACCCGCAACTCACATTTGCTTTCTCTTTTGGAAGGTGAAATCTGTGATTAACTAATAAAACAAGAGTTGAATATATTAACAGGGAAAGTTTCTTCATATCAGTTTAATTGTAGCTGGGTTTGGTTGATATCAGAGAGAGAGAGAGAGAGAGATAGAGAGAGAGAGTATATATATAATTGGATTTATGTTCTAACAACCAAACCGTTCGAGTAACCATTTCTTGGACGTTGGCTTTCCCTGGGTAACGTTTGTGGTCGTCATTATCCATTCGCATCGCCGGTGTCCTATTCCTGCGAAAGGCGTGTGGCTCCTTGTGCCATGTCCATGTCATACCATATAAAGCTTGGCGTTCCAGCGGCCGACTAGTAACTGCGATAAACCGTAATGTATGCTGACAGACACACGCACACTTTCGGAGGCAGACTGATAGTGCTGTGTGTGTGTGTGTGTGTGAGGAAGAAGATGAATACTGTTATTGTGAGAATGAATGCATTCCATTATCGTTTAAAATTTGAAATTATGAAATAGTAAAATGACTGGCTTTGTGTGCGTATATTTATGGCAGAGAGAGAGAAAGAGAATTAATGGAGATTTGTGTGTGTGTGTGTGTGTGTGTGTGTGTGTATGGTGTGAGAGAATGTGTCCGTCTCTTCGTCTCCTATAACAGAGAAACGAGCAACGGGATCTCTTTACCTGGAGAGGGCGTGGCAACCATCTCTCTCTCTCTCTCTCTCTCTCTCTCTCTCTCTCTCTCTCTCTTTCATAAAAAGGAAGTGCTTGATTGTTTTCTTTTTCTATTCTCTTCTCTGGATTTATTTCCCTCTCTCTCACTCTCTCTGAGGTTCCTCGTCGCGTCTTTATTCAATTTACAGTGGGACGTGAAAGGTTTTTCTTAAGTTGTTTTGATGTTCCCCTTGTTATTACGGCGATGTTTTTCTCTGTCTTGTTTTCCTTTAGTCTTTTTCAGAAATGGTCTTCATCCTTTCTATCATTTGTTTCACTTTGTTTTTACTTCCTCTGGTTCCTTTCCCGCCCGTCTCCCCTTTTAGACTCATGTTTGTTAAGAACATTTTCCGTATTCGTCAAACTGTTTGACAACTGTTTCGTGAGATATTAAAAGTGTTCACTTGGTTTTAGTCTTTTTATTTATATATTTATTTCATTTTCTCGTACGCATATTTTTAACAGTACCCTGGTTCAGTGACTGCGTCTTTCCCGGTGCTGCCAACTTTGGAATTTTTTCTTTGCTTCCTTTTTTCCAGTTCGCGTAAGGCAAACCCTCACTTTTCGTACAAGACCTGCAGGGTATTTCAGGACGGGGTGCCCCACGCGCCTATACTTTCATCTCTAGTTCGTCAGAACCGAGCTACACTAGGGCATTAGTTCAATTGCAGATCTCCTTGACCTTTGGATCAAAAGGGTCAATCAAAGGCGAACAAAGCGGAGATGAAATTAAATGTCTTATCTAACCTCATCGGGATATGAGTCACATTTATGACGATGAGAAACTTTAGCCGAAAATGGTCAATAGTTTCTTAAGCAGTTAAAAAATATTGGATGATGGAAAGCTCAATGGTAACAGTGCAGCGTGAAATATTTACTGTATGCTATTTGATTTTTGAAGTGTCTGTAGGGTAGTGTATATGAGCAGAAACCATTACAAATGTGGCTTATGCCAATAGCAATAAAAGCTTGCAATATGAAAAAGAGAGAGAAAAAAAACTTGTAGTTGAGGCCTGACAGTTGGAAATTGTACAAGAGAGAGAGAGAGAGAGAGAGAGAGAGAGAGAGAGAGAGAGAGAGAGAGAGGGGGGGGGGGGTGGTGGGGGAGGGTGGTTAAAAGGAAAGTATAAAGCTGCGTAGGAAGAAGAGTAGAGAAATATGACTGTGGAGTGTAGTAGTTTTTAGATTTGTGAATCTTGTTGCCAAATAGCGATAGATGCTCTTCTTTTCAGTATGGCTGACTGCGCACAGTCAAAGGGTGGGAAAATGGGTTCTTTTATCAGTATATGTTACTTGTATCGAACCGAACGGATTTTTCCTATTCCCTCGGGCCCGAGGGTTAAGTGGCGTTCTTTGATAGGGTACTGAAAAATAAGTTTGGGGATATTGATAAATGTCACATCATTTCTTGTTCTCCTCGTTCCATGGTGAAATATCAGCGATACAGAACCCAACGCCTCGAAGTGAAAGGATAAGCAAAGAGGACGGTAACCTCTCATGCCCTCTGCACCATTCCCCCTCGCTCGACCAGAACCTTGATTTCTCTCTCTCCTCTCTCTCTCTCTCTCTCTCTCTCTCTCTCTCAAGTTTTACTGTCTTTTCTTTTCATGCCCTTTCTACCTGTCCTACATTCAAAATAATTAATACATTAATAAATTAAAAAGACTATACGATATCCTTCCTCTTGTTAAGAATAACTGGCTTTATACCAATAATGATCTTATTCCTTCAAGCACAATTACCGGCTGATTCTCTCTCTCTCTCTCTCTCTCTCTCTCTCTCTCTCTCTCTCTCTCTCTCATTTCATCCCTATTTTGATGTGTCATATCTTTGTAATGGAAATCGTACTACCTAAAGTAAATGTAAATAATATATAGCAGTAATGTGGGAGTAGATGGTGGTAGTTATAACAGGAAAGATGAAGCTGGACGGTATTGTTATCCATTGAAATGACATTTGTGCAATTTTTGCTTTCTAACTTTCGGGAGAGTTTCGTTGAAAAAGGCAAGAGAAGGGAAGCAGTAAGAAAGGAACGCAGAAGCCGAGCAAGAAAAGGCCTGCGGTCGAACTGTTCGGAATTTTATCATTCACTGTGGACGTCGGTTTGTATTATTTACCATGTTTAAATTGATGGATATGAATCACCTACCTACCTTATACCGAAGGAAGAGGCAAAACAGCCGAGATAATAGAAAAAAATCTGGAGGTTGAAACCAAAAGGACACTTTAAGTGGGTTTTCACCTTCTGCGAAATGTTAAATGGTAAACAATATTTTTTATTATCTCTGAAGTTATGAAATCTCTGAGGCATACTTTATAGGTCTGGAAATCCTTCTGCATCATCGATGATGATGGACGTTTGAAAGGGATATCGAAATACAACCGTTTTCTAACATTGATGACAAATAGCATCTCAATATGACCAGTTCTTGTCGCTAGCTACATAATTATAACATTAAGTTCTTCAAAAACAATACTAATCGACCTTCAAAACCTGATGTGGATAGGAAAATGCTCCTGTACTTACAGAGACAAGGCATCTATGAGTTATGTAGACATTGTAATAAGCTCATCTTACATTGATATACGCAGGGTATATTCTGAATTAAGACATAACAATGGCGTTTTTTGTCTTGAATTATTTTATGAAGGTTATCATGCTGAGTGTGATAATTTACCGTTTTGTTGTAGCTATGAAGTAGAATTGCCGTGGTTAATGGTAAAAATAAATTCGCATTTGGGGCAAGCATTATTACCAATGTAGCGTATCATTGGGTGCCCTTTGGTTTGATATTAGTAGCACTTTATTATTTAACACATCACTCACACAAGAAAATCTGCTTTCTATTTCTTTATACACTTCCGTAAAAGGTTGTGGTGCATAATTTGTCTCTGTCTGTTAAAGCAACTGGTGCACGTCCATCATTGGGCAAACGCCGCTGATACGTCTGAAATGCCCTTTGAAATATGTTTAGTACTGTTTTCGTCCTGGTGGTTTCAATCTTTTTTCATCTAGAATGCTTTTAGTTCTGCCAATGAGCTGTCTGCATCTTTACATGTTTTCAGGTTTACTTCATCATTTTCAAGAACATTGCTTGCTCCATGAAATTTTGCTATCATACCCTAGTTGTCGTATTGGTTGTTTCGATTCTGTTGTCTTCCTTTTGTGATTGTTCTACGGAGGTATTCAAGTTTCCAAAATCTCAAATTGCTGAAGGGAATTCAGCACTCTAAGTAAATTCAGAAATATCCATCGTTTTTCTAGTGGTTGAAACAATATTTATATTATTGTCCATTCTAAAAAAAATTATTACATGACTGAAACTAAAAACCATTTTTGCCAACGACATTGAATGAAAGAGCGGCATAGGACGCATATCTTAACAAGTTTTCCCTTTAAATTGTCAGGATGGTTTGACCACAGGACGTGAGTGTTTTAAGCTGTTATGTATTGCCATTAGTGACACTATTCTTGCTGTTTGCGACAATCCCTGTCTTCGGCTTGGTTTGTTAAGGTTCAGGTTTCGTCTTAAACAAACGTACGGTAACCTGTGTTAGATATCGTTGGTAACGCGAGATAATAGGTTTAATATAAGTTGATTTTAGCACAGATTCCGGAATAAGGTTTGTTCTGTGGGTTTTCTACTACATTTGGAATAATGACAACAGATTGCAACATCAACTATATACCTACCGTTACAGTTACTATACTCTGTTTTTTTCCATCTGTCCATCCGCCTGAGGTGTTTTCGTATGGTAACACTCTGTCCCGGTCTTTAAATAGTTACGCTATGTGTAAGTTTTAGGTAAATAAAAGGATATCTGGGTGTACATTTGCAACTGAAAAGTGTTTTAATAATTTACTGTATGCGAATTACACCGTTAATATTCGAAATAGGATATTGTTACTATTGTTGAATGTAAGCTGAATGTAACTATCTAAAGCCCGGGGCGCAGTGTTACCATACGCAAACACCACAGGCGGATGGACAGATGGAAAAAACCGAGTATAGTGATGCAGTCAATTCAACTGAAGGTCCACAATTGTTCATTTCTTTCGTGTTACTTTCTCTGCCGTCTAAGCAGTGTAATCTGCTGCTGTCTTCCTTAGAGGCCTTTGTCCATTCTCTGGCAGTAATGTCGCCCGGTCACGTTCTCAGCTATGTTTTTTGTTGCTTGGTCGACTTGTTTAAATGTTGATTTCATGTTCATATACATATAAGATGTGCATTTCGTGTATCGGCGTGCTTACACCGTACTTCTCCCTTAATGGTTAATTCAGAGCTTTATCTGCTTATGTTTTTTTTCTATATGAAATACTAGAGTTTTATACGTCTTGGAATGATCAGAATGAATTCTGGCATTTATTAAAGGTTTTAATTGTTATAGAAAATAGACACGCTTAATTATATTTCCACAATCAAGCATTCTATCCAAGTCGTGTAGGAAATAGTAGGTGAAAGTTACCGATTTTGCTGTAGTGGTTTTCCACCCTAATGTTTATATCTCTCTCTGTTTATGGGGTTATCTCTTCTTATTTATTTTCGTATATGGTTTTGATATAATATTTCAAGTGTTGCGGAAAGAAAAATGCGATATCGTTCATAGTTTCGGGTGATTATAACCTAGCTTAGAGTCATATAAAAAGCATTACTTTCTTTTAACCAGCGGCGAAAGAGGCTCATTATATATTATTTTCTAGATAAGAATAATTTTTTTTCTCTCTCTCTCTCTCTCTCTCTCTCTCTCTCTCTCTCTCTCTCTCTCTCTCTCTCTCTCTCTCTCATAAATAACAAATTTATTTTGCCAATACCGATGTATTATTTAGGCAATGAGAACTTTTGATGAAAATATGTTCATATCAATTTCAACCGCTCTGAGCCTCTCCCTATTGGTATTCCATATACACCACACAAACACTCACACCACCTCCTTACTCAGCACGTTCCGCTACCATTACTTTTTTGTTTTTACTTATATACTTTTTATTATTATTATTGGGTAGTTGGTCTCCTTTTGCAGTTCAGGTTGATCGACAGCAAAAGTGGGGACTTGTGATCATCATGAAAAAAGGTGAAAATAGCTTATAAGGTACCTACCCCTCCTCGTCTGGCATCCCTCATCGAGTTTGCAATTGGCAGTATTGAGGCTTTTGATTGATGGCCTTTCCCGATTTGGCCTCTCTCTCTCTCCTCTCTCTCTCTCTCTCTCTCTCTCTCTCTCTCTCTCTCTCTCTGTTTCTTTTTATGTCTTTTTCAGTCAGCAGCCTTCGAGCGTCATTTCCTGTTAGCTGCTATTTTTTCCTTCCTGACCTCTCTCTCTCTCTCTCTCTCTCTCTCTCTCTCTCTCTCTCTCTCTCTCTCTCTCTCTCTCTCTGATAGACCTTTCTATCTTATTAATTCTATTTCAGCATATAACTTAATCTCTCTTCCGTTTTTTATTGTTTAGAATTCTGTAGTATATGTAGATTGTATAAACGTTTGTAAACTCTAAATTCACTCATTCATACTCATACATAGTTATGCACATTTTTGCAAGGGACATTTTTAGAGTGAGAGAGAAATAAAAACGCAACGGCCTTTACCACATTCATACTTAAACGACTGAATCTTAGATTCACCCCATGTGCAGACAAAATATAGAAAATTAGCGGTGTCCTACACCTAAAGAGGGTACTCTTCATAAAACGTGCCGAATTCCTCTACACACACTCTGCAGTTCATTTTTATCTTTACACCACATATACTGCGCAAGTAGTTCCTCTCAGCATCATCTTACTTCTGTCAATATGCACTCAACATTGAACATACGCTCTTCACTTCCATAAAAGAGAGTTCAATCATCAATCTCTTGATAAGTTCTCATCTTGAATTTCCTTGGTATGATCTCAATTTGGCTTTCATTGGTGCTCCTAAGAGTTTTCTTAGTCATCTTGCACACACCTTGCTACCTACCTTGCATCATGTATTTTGTGATTAAAACTTTTTATTTCCTAATACCATTCATTATATTAAGAGCAAAATGTCTGTTTGATTCAAGTGATCTCTTTCTTGCTGCACTGTCACAACCATACTCTAGTTCAGATTTACTCTCTACTTTCACCTCTTGCAAACACTAAGCTGTCACTATCCACAATAAGTACTGTATCATCTAAAACACGAGTCACCCCCCATTCCATTCAGAACTTGATATATTATTCCAGAACTTTGCACTTAAATGTAGGCAAATTTATTTTCTATTACTCTTCACGACGGACTACCTATAAATACATCAAGCAGCAGCAGTAGAGACATAACACTCTTATGGCTCAGACCCACTTTTGCATGCACTTCACCTCTATCATCAAGAAGGCAGCAACATACCCTCTTACTAGACAATATCAGGGGCCTCCACATCCTGTCCGTAGGCTTCCAGACTCCATGTATACCACATACAGGTTTTTCCATTTACTTTCAAACCTCTTATTTAACCCTCACCGCTCCTCCTGTGCCAGTCATTCAGATGTTTTCCTGCTTTCAGTGCCAAAATCCTATAAAATGCGTTCCTCAGTATTGTAGATAATGTTACGTTTTTATAATTATTACAATTCCTTTGCCTTCATATAGTGGAACAATGATTCCTTTCACCCAGTTCCTTCCCCTCACCCAGTTACAAAACTTGGACAGCCACTCTGCCGCACCATTGTGACGTGGCATCCCACTTTTAATTCGATGAACACCTGCTGTATCTCTATGTTTCAGGTTTTAGTTCTCCTTACGCCCTCGACAGACTTTCATAAGGATAGCCCAAGTTTTGTCATTCAGCTTTGACATTTGAAAAATCTTCAAAATACTTGTCCCATTGCCCCAGGAGTGTGATCACTGTGGGCTGGATCTGTCCTGTTGTCTCTTTTTATTTTGAGATTCATGAGTGCATTAACCTTGCCTGAAGAACAACTTTATATTCTCCCAAAAGACGTTCTCTTTTTCTGCTCTTTTTATCACTTGCCGACATAGTATTTTTTGCTTTGTCTCTTTTGTTGTAATACCAACATAATATCAACACTTAGTCATTTAGTGACTCATAGATTACTACAAAAATGAATTCCTGGTTACCACTGGCATTACAAGAAGAAACCCGTCTGTCATTTATGTGACATCTCTTCTTACCAGGCAGTCCACAATACTTTGCCAGATGCTTCTATTCCTTCAGGTAGATTACATTTTACTCTGTCTTGAGGCACAAAATATCTGTACCCCTAACTACTAAGCTACTGGGACGTCCAAGGAGAGGAATGCCCAGGCTGTACCAATAAGTACTATGTAGGTTCATTTTCCAGTTAAATATTTCCTTTTCCAAGGGATTCACAAGCTTTCACATCTATAGTTGTAAAATAATTTTTAAGTAAGTTATTACTACAAAGTTCCAGCACACGTTATTACGAGGTCATAATGTTATATGGTTTAAAGGATTTCCTTCGTTTAGGTATGGAGTTGATATGAATTGGACAATCTGTTGAATCCTTTACGAATTCGAGCAGCTTCAAGCAGTATCTATGGCAGAGCTTTATTAAGGGCCTCTTTTTATTTGTAACATATAAATGTGTCTCTCTCTCTCTCTCTCTCTCTCTCTCTCTCTCTCTCTCTCTCTCTCTCTCTCTCTCTCTCTCTCTCTCTCTCTCCCTCTCTCCATACATCCTGGGTCAGAAAATTCCCTAAGGAATGTATTCAGTATTATTTGGCTGTCCGTCATTTTCATGAGGACTTGTAACCTAGTCTTTTATGCTCTTTGTCAGTTGCCGCCAGTTGATGCTCTGCAATTAAGTATTTTAAAGCTTTTCCCTCAAGTAAAATATACTTAGAGAATTTCTCTGTCAGAACTTGTATATTTTTATGAGAGTGAGCCACCCATGGCTATTAAAATCTCGGGTTACTGCAGACTGTGTCGGCGTATGCTACATTTTGTAATACCTGAGGAAATTCGGTTGAGGACGTATATTTTTGGAAGATGGCACCTTGGTTTCTATTTTAATGTAGGCGTCTTTGGAGAGTTGTGATAATGTGAACAACATGACTGGCTTTAAGGGATTTGTGTTTCCCTTGAATGCCATGCTCTATAACTTTTATTTTTAGATTATAACTACCTTTATTGATTTAGTAATCAACATTATCCTGGGTATTAAATTTTCCCATTATTTTTGAATTTCTTTTTCTCTTATTTGATAATGATATAAAATGTTGGATAAAATGTTGAATGTGTCCCCCCCCCCCCCCCCACCCCCCCCTTTTTTTTTAATTTTTCCTACTAATGCAACAAAAAAGCGTCTTGTTATTATGGCCAGACATGGCAGAACTTTGTGTGATTTTTTGCGTTCCTTTTTGGCATTCAGACACTCTCCAGACATTGGGGTTCCAGTTTACCGAAGATAGGTTACGAATAGAATCGCCTGCATCCCTGGCATAGATAGAATTCTTGGAATACTTGGAAATTACTTTCAGAACACAGCCAATGCTTGCTAGCAAATACAGGTCAAAGATACGTCCTGCTTTTATTCTGTTTATATTTGCTTCGAAGGCTAGCCTTTCATTCTTCATTTCTTATTTGTTACGCTTCCATATTTTTCGGCTCTTAATTCACCTTTGCGTGTTTGTCACCCAGTTGATATGTTGTAGTTAAGTAGGATTTTGTAATCTTTACATCAGTTAGTTCATTAAATTTCTTTAGTTAGAGACTCGAGGAATTTTCTTTGAATTTCACCTCTTTCATGTGTCCATATTCAATATGTGAATAGAATTGAATAGATATGGAAGCCTTCTTTGAAATACGTTTGTATGTGCATGTACTATGCCCGCGACTGTATTTATTTATGCTATTTTTACTAGTGGCAAGGCAATTCGAGTGAAACGTTAATGATGTTATCATTAGAAAACGGAAAAGAAATAAGAAGAAAGAAGCAGTGACTAAGTGAATTTCTTTTGTCACTGCTGAAATGGCCCTCTCATTGTCAGCTCCAGTTGCTGGCAGTACTTAACCTCGTCATTGACAATTACATGTTGTGATCTTGAACGAGGACCGGAAAATAACAGCGATCTGCGTCTGTAGCTATTAGTGGTTCTGGTCTCAACGTAACTGGCTGTTGTTACCCTTCTCGAATACAACTGTATCTTGAAAAGTCGCTGTAGCTAGGTAACGCTTCTCGCTTGCGGTTTACCTTTAAATGTCATGTTCTTAATAAATATTGCGCATAATGGTTGAGGAGAGAGAAAGCGACTGCTAGCCAGAGAGAGAGAGAGAGAGAGAGAGAGAGAGAGAGAGAGAGAGAGAGAGAGAGAGAGAGAGATAAACGGGTTCTACAAAGATTACGGTTGCTGATATTTTTATTGTGCTTTTCACAATGAGGTATAGGTTTTATCAATCTCAGTGTTGTTTTAGTGGGACTTTCAAATAACTAGACTTATTCAAATGGATTGTCAAGTGCACAAAATTGAGTGGATTAGTAGTTTTTATTTTATTTGAGCAAAGAAGTTTTCATATTAACATTTGAGTATCTTTTGCAGCTAGATTAATATTTTCTTTCTGTTAGTTTCATGTTATAGCTAATCTTTAAGGTTCCCGAATTCCGTTTTATTATTAATTGCTTTCTTTTTCTAAGGCAATATGCTTTATGTACTTTATTTTGCAGTGAGTTCCCCGTCAAGAAATGATTATTTCTTTTCCGAGGGAATGTGTCCTTCAAAGTACCAAATTTCTTCTCGAACGGATGGTCTGTTTCTGATTATATTGTTCAAGAGAGAGTTCCTTATTAGGCCTTTTGCATTTCATTGGAATGGCTTATGTTAGCAGCGAGTGTTCTTGTGTTCACCAGTTTTGTAGCGTTTCCAGGTAGTTTCTTAGGCACTTTAGGATTATCTTCACAGCTGGTAAGTTATTTCAACACCAACTCAGACTCATTTTGACACCTCATTCTTTTGTCAAGTTTTGTATCCCACTTTGCTCCTTGATAACTTAAGTTGGCCTCACACTAGGCCTTTTTTCCTCCAGCAGCAAGCCGTTGCTGCCGAAAATGGAAAATCTGGAGCTTTTAACTCGAGATTTTTGCTTCCCGTCTGGACGGGAAGCAGCGAGCACGAACCGCGAGCGACCGCGTAGTGTAAACAAACAAGATGGCTGCTGCTGATAGGATGTACTCTCAGACCTTTGGCTACTCTTCTCCTGTGCCACTCTCGAACCCACAAACGTTTTTTGTTACTCTTGCATTTACGTAAGATTCCGAGAAAACACATCACTGCTGCACATCTTGCAACAGTCCAACAATTTCTGGGCGCCATGATGATATCAGCTGATCAGTTTTGTTTACTCTTTCCCACTGCTCCTCGAAACCACGAGCAAGAAATGACTAGTGTGATACCAGCTTTAGTTTGTATTGGTGTCATTGTGCTAAGATTCGTTTTGGTGTTTCAACTTCATGTCAAGCACATCTTCTTTTGGAACCACAGACCATTAGGGAACTACAAGTGTAATATGGGTTTCAAGCTTATCCATTCTTTATTTATTCCAAGTGTTTTGTTAGACTGGTCAGTTTTCTAGTTAAAAATTATACTTCTCAAATTAAGTGTCACATTTATAATATTACCTTTGGTTATCATGTGTTAGCTACCTTCGTAGAAATACCACATTTCCAATTTATACGTGCTTTCCTACAGAATGATCTGTTCAGAGTATTTCTCCGTAGAACCATCATTATTAGTTACTTGGAGCCTTTCTGTATTTATTACTTTATTTGTAAAGACAGAAGATTCTTGGCTTTTGCTTGGTAATTCATTTCCATAAAACCGGCCTTATGCTATCTCAGGCCCCTGAATTATGGTTTGTAAATAATGGTAAGATATTGAAGTTAATTAGAGGACTGGAATGTACCTTAGACATAACTTTTGATTTGCGTATTAACCTGATGCTACTGCATCTTAATGTTTGCGAACCTTGATAACCATGTTTGAAATGGATAGAACCAATTGTGAAAGGAATGAGAGGAAATGGACTAAAAGATCCTAAAAGAAAGTAGAATAGTGACGTGAACGAATGGAAAAAAGTGAAGCTAAAAAATAAAACAAATTACCTTCGACTGGAATAAAGGATATATCAAATACAAAAATAATTATTTTTACTGTTATTTGTAATTTCATAGATCAAGGTAAAGGGCCAAAACGGAACAAATATAGAAATGGAAAAGAAAAGCTTTAGCCACGCAGTAAAGGAAGTTGACATTTACTGTGTGTAAATAACAGCGACGACCTCAGCTCTGGCAAGGGAACCATAAACTCCTTCAGGTTTATTACGAGTCACGCTAAAGATTCGAGATAATTGTAACCTCGGCTCTTTATTTAGGTGGATTATTTACTGTGGTGTTTTTCGTCTCGTTTTTAAAAAATTCTTTTTTTTTAAAGGAAAATGTCATTGAAATACTACTACCTTTTAGGCTTTTTAGATGTACTGACTTTTACCTCCGCCAGCGTAGTTGGAGTTATGTTTATTTCTTTGTCTGTAATATATAAAAAAAAACATTGAAGGATGTAATTGAAATATATGAAAGGATGGCTTATGACTCAAGGGAGATGTGAATGTGAATGCTGATACGGAGTTTTTTAATATGATGATTTCAAAAATTATATCATGAAATGTCCCAAGAAATTTTGTGGATGGATTAGCAGTAGGCTTGTGGAATCTGATTTGAACAGTGGAACTTTTCCATAAGATTTTAATCGAATTTTGTTAGGAGGGGCCTGAGGGAAGGAAAAATTCATCAAGAGACTAAGATGAATCTGGATGTAGATGTGGTTGCTTATATATATATATATATATATATATATATATATATATATATATATATATATATATATATATATATACATACATATCATATACATATATTTATATATATCTATATATATATATATATATATATATATATATATATATATATATATATATATATATATACTATATATATAGAAGTTATTTGGAAACAATGATGATTTTCATTGAATTTCTTTTGGGGGAGTAGAGAGTGGACTAAGGAAGAGGTACTTTGGTGTACAGTGGTTGCAGATGCAGATGCTATTGTAGAATTGATACTCAGTTGAAGATTTTTCAGAAAGGGGGATTTTGGTTTTGTGTGGAAATTTGAATTTTTACATGATTATTTTCAGATTAATATTGCAGGATAGGTTTATATTTTTCTTTGTTACGAAATTTTACATTCGTAATATCTTGTGCTTAAGAACAGTAACCAGATTGAAAAGCAATAAATTGTTTTGACGTTGGCCGTTCTTTTGACTTTCTTAAAGAATTATTCAGGTGGTATCTTATCTCCAATTTTCATTTTCTGCTTTCTGTTATTGAACGGGAATGCAAGTTATACATATGTAGATGTTTTATAGCATATTAATATATTTATTTTACTCATTTGTTGATTTCAGTTTGATCTGAAATTCTTTTCTAATTTTCGTAACCTGTAGTCAGTTGTGTGAAACATAAACGTATATTTTATATATAAGTATTGCTTTTAAAGTTGGCTTAATCCACATAATAATTGTTTCCCCTGTTTTTTTTTCATATATCTTTGCTTAATATGTGAATTCTTTAGTCTCTGAAAAAAAAAGAAGTTAAAATCAACTGAATCCTTATGCTTGTATTTTGATTGAGAAATCCTGTCTTGAAATGCTCTATTTATTAAAAGATTAGTAACTCTTACACTTAGGAGAGAGAGAGAGAGAGAGAGAGAGAGAGAGAGAGAGAGAGAGAGAGAGAGAGAGAGAGAGAGAGAGAGTGCTTACTCAGAAGGAAGTGATAGATATGCCCCTTAGAAAAGGAAGGTATCATTAAAGTAAGTAAAAGTGCTAAAGTTTGAGTCTGGAGAGAAGGAAATATTCACCTTCTTGAATAATTTTGGGATTATTAGCCTAATGTGAGAATTGTTGTAATCTGGTTGGCGTTATTAAATCATTTGAGAATATTAAGAACTCCTGCCATCAAATGACCAAAAGAATGTCAAATAGAATACCTGTAGGAAAAGGCTATAAAAATGTATTTTACATTATCGTTACAACCATTAAAGTAAAATTCCTTTCTGGTATCGAATGCTCTCATGTATTCAGTAAATCAACTCGGGTATATTTACTCTATTACTAATTCAAGGATGGTAACGTTATTTCTTTGCCATTTAGATTGTTCAGTATTATTATTTTGTACTTAGAATATAAAAAATGTTTCACTTTACCTCTTAAAAGAATTAACTAGAATAGATTACAGTTTGTAAGCATGAAGCGAGTGACGTATGTTTTATTGTGATAAAAACGCTAATTCATCGACAAGTCATAAAAGGAAGTTTCCGTGATTTTTTATTTTTATTTGATGCTGTCACGTCATTCAGCCTTCAGATTTAGAACAATGTAATGATTCACAATCGTTAGAGGTAAATTTTACCCTTGTAATGCTGATCTCTTATATGGATATGAATTATTGCAGATTTAAAAATATATAGTGACTTACGTATATAGATATTTAAAGGATAAGAAATTGCTTTTATTTTGATGTGTGAAGGTTGTTACTATTAAGGGTGTCAAATTAGTTCCTCTACTGAGGTTGGAAATACATCCAGATTTAGATTGGAACAGCTTCAATAAAACTGTGCTCAGCTGAAAAAAATGTATGTATATATGTAATAATAAGTATGTATATATATATATATATATATATATATATATAATTATATATATATATATATATATATACATACATACATACATGCATACATAAATATGTATGTATATTATACTATGATAAGCACCAGAAATAATTCTCTTCGGTCCTAGATGCCTGACGGCTAACTAGTATGCAATGGGGGGAGGGGTGGTTTGCCATATTCAGCTCGTAACTGGCCGCTGCATGGGAGCCGGCTATACTTTTGGTGTATTTAGCCAATGAATCATCCGCAGGTTCTGTTTCATAAATAGATAAACACAATTCAGTAAGAACCCCCAGTCCTGGGGATTGAAGGTTGCGTAAAATCTTCTTGCTTATAATTGCTCCTTTGTAATTATAAGCGGGAAGATTAAATTAAAAGTAGGAAATAGTAATGTATAAAACCCAAAATGAAATTTGGAAGATAAAAGTTGTAGAAAACGAATTGAAGATACGTGGGCTGGGCATCTCTGTTGTTTATGAATCATGGTACAAAAGAATGAAAAAAGAATGGATGTGTTAATTCAAGATGGTATTGTTTTAAGACATGTAATGTAGCAGTGTATATGACTTTTAAAACCCCCTTTGAATACTTTTGCTAATTACAAGAAAGTATTGGACAACGTCCGAAGAGTAATAAGGAAGGTCATTCATCACTATGGCATTCCATTTTATACATTATCAGAAATGAATTTGGCAGAATTATGAGGAGTAAATTGGTTATTAGTAATGTTACTGAGGAGAGGAACTAGGAATTTGTCCGTGGGATAATTTGGTGATTTATATGCTGGTGAAATCGGTCTGATGGGTAAGTTAGTCTTGTGGACCTTAGGAAGACCATACAGACCGCTGAAAGATGAGCCAGAACTGTATAGAGATTGATATGGCTGGTCAGATAACATACGGTTTATTTTATCTTCTGCTGTAAAAATTAGGTTATGTTGATCACCTTGTTCAAAAACTTACTGGAGTCAGGTAAATCAGGCTTTGTTTTTTGGGGATAGTCACGACGGTTAAGATTAATCACATACCCTCCGTTTATTTTGCCTACAAACAATAATGTCATTATTTTGGGGAAGTTTCCTAAGCATTATCAGATCTGTCAAAGAAGTTTACTTAGAAATTTAGTGGACTGTGAAACATGAAAATTACCTTTATATTTGTAGATGCTGAATTATAGTAGATCCAGAAAAAAGATCAGGTAATAGGTTTTCTCTCTCTCTCTCCTCGTCCAGTCTTCTCTCCTTCTGGATCTCTCCCTCTCGTCGTCCCTCTCTCTCTCTCTCTCTAGACTGGCTTTGTTTCTTTTGGTGGCAACAGTCCTAACCAAAAAGATACAAAAGCATTCATAGATATATTAGAAGGATATAATCCTTCAAACTGGAACAAATCTAATGAAAAACATCTTGAAAATAATTGAAGAAGTTCCAAATAAAATCCAAGTGGTGTAGAGACTCATAAAGAAAATATACATAAACCAACATATTCCGACAAAGAAAATGAATAAGGTGAATCTTGTGAATATCCTAATTGACGCATTAGGAAAAAGAATGCCAAAAGCATGCAAACTGTGTAAGGTTTGGTATAGCATAGTCAATCCACAAAACCTAATCAGAAAATGTGCTGCATGCAACATTCCGACCCATCCACAGTGTGCTGAGGTAATACAAGATATGAGAAAAGATACAAAAATTTTTTGTTCAACATGTCTATCATGGATAGACAATGTTATTAAATCAAGATTGAATGTACAAATAGTTGAGGATGAAGAAGAAGGAGAGAGGAGAGAAGAAGAAGAAGAAGAAGAAGAAGAAGAAGAAGAAGAAAAAGAAGAAGAAGAAGAGGAAAACGGAAGAGAAGTAAACAAAAATGAAATGACAGAAAAAAATAAGGAAAACAAAGAACAAGATAAAAGTATGGATGCAGAGATACTCATTGATACTACATATGAGGCAATAAAGCAGCATACCTACGAAGAATAAATTACGATATGGCAACAGAAAAGCAAATCCCGAAGAGGCTCTACCCAGATCTACACAATGACGGGAAAGAGGAAAAAATAGACAAGAAAGACAAAATCTGCAACCTTTTGAAAAGAGGGAATTGCAGATTTGGAGAAAGATGTTACTACAAACATCCTAAGGTATGTCACAACTATGAAATATATGGTAAATGTGCATACCTAGATGGATATGGGGATGATTGCAGAGATCTGCATCCAAAAATATGCAAAAACCTAAAAGAAGGAAAAGGATGTAAGTTCCACAAAAAATGCAAATATATGCACCCTGTAGCCATGAATCATAATCAAATAAATAACCAACCAAGTAATAAAATCCAAAATAAGAAAGAAACAAATAAAGAGAGAAATCAAGAATATCAGGTAAAAGAGAAAAGCAAACCACCAATGAGATATGCAGAGATGTCAGCAAAAAAATTTCAATGCATCAGCTCCAAAATTCTACGCAAGAGATAATAACTGTATTTATTATGCAAGAGGATATTGCAGAAACGGAGAAAATTGCAGATTCAGACACAAAATGAATAATTATGATGAAGGAAGATCAAATATGGAAAAGTTGGATTTTTTAATGTCAGAATTTCTGGAAATGAAAAAAAGAACAACATACCAGAACAGGAAAGAGACATGGGAAAATCCTTATTACTACCAATATTAAATGAAGGAGAAAACACGCAAACCATCATAGTGATGAATGCGCAGGGTTTAGTTACGAGTAACTCAAAAAGAAAAATAGAGTACTTAGAAGAACTAACCCAAATTGAAAAGAAATAGATATAATGAATATAAGTGAAACCTGGTATTCCCAAGAGACTGGGAATGATGATCAAATAAAAGGGTTCCAAACTTATAGATCAGATAGAAAAAATAGGAATCAAGGGGGAACCGCAATATATGAGAAAGACAAAAAACAAGGAAAAATATATGAGAAATATAGTAACTCAGAATGTGAACTAATAGCGGTAGAATTTGAATCTGAAAAATTAATGAACATAGTAATATATAGACCTCCTAATACTAAAGAGTTTGACTTAATAATTGAAAAATTGGATGATATATGTAGAAATCACAAGGACTGGACTATTCTCCTATCTGGTGACTTCAACTTTCCTTTCGTAGAATGGAAAGAACGAATAGGAGATTGTGGATGTACTTATACATATAAAAAAGGGAGGGGTAATAGTAGTGCAGAAGATAAGAGGCAATTCGAAAAGCTATTAGATATGCTACTAGAATACAACATTCAACAAATAAATCACCTGCCAACAAGAAAGGAAAAATACTTTAGACCTAGTGTTTATGAACGAGGTGAATTATGTTAAAGAAATAATAGTTTATAATGCGAGTATTTCAGACCATAATGTCATAGAATTAACAGTTCATTCCAAAGCAAGTGAAAACAGAGATAAGCAAGAAATGAAAAAGTGGGAAGGATATGGAAAATACAACTTCTACAGTAAAAATATAAAATGGTCAGAAATAAATGAAGAATTAAACAAAGATTGGGATAACATTTCGTAAGCGATGACATAAGGGTAAATACGGAGATATTATATAAAATATTAGAGAAAATAGTGGATAAATATACCGAAGAAAACAAATAAACATCCATTCATGCATACCAAGAGACAGAAGGATCTTGTTCCAGAAAATCAGAAAGGGGAAAAAAGGTCTTGCAAAAGAAAAAATGCATGGAAAGTTATAGAACTAAAAAGTAAGATAGAAAATGCAGAACAAAAGATTATACAATCAAAAGAAAATGAAAAACGGGAATTGGAAGAAAAAACCCTATTAAATATCAAGCAAAACCCCAAACTATTATACTCATATGCGAAGAAGATGAATAAAAGAAGAATAGAAATAGGCCCTCTGAGAATTGAAGGGAGATTACGAATGAAAAAGGAAATTTGCAACATACTGGCAGAACGATATAAGAGAGAATTCACCCCTAGAATAGATAATGAAGATAATGATATAGAAGTAAGGGACGAAAATAGTGAATATTTAGCTGACATAGAAATTAATGAAGCTGATATTGTGCAGGCAATTAATGAATTAAAAGTTAGAGCTGCTGCAGGGCCTGATGGAATCCCTGCTATTTTGTTAAAGAAAGTAGTTCATTCTATCGCAAAGCCACTTGCAATATTATTAAGACAAAGTGTAGATACAGGCAAGATTTATGATGAGCACAAATTAGCATATATCACCCCTACTTTCAAAAATGGATCAAGACTTGAGGCAAGTAATTATAGGCCTGTGAGTCTAACATCACATATTATGAAAGTGTATGAAAGGGTAATGAAGAAAAATATTATGAAACATTTAATAAAAAAGTACACAAACCCAACTGTTAGTCCACCGTGAGAACATATTCAAAAATATGAAAAGCGGAAATGAAACAGATGTGGTATATCTAGACTTTGCAAAAGCTTTTGACAAAGTAGACCATAATATATTAGCAAAGAAAATTAGAAAACACATATCGTAGATAAAATAGGAAGATGGTTAAAAGAATTTTTACACAACAGAAAACAGATAGTTATTGCAAACGATGAGAAATCGGATGAAACCAAGGTAATATCCGGTGTGCCACAAGGTACGGTGTTAGCTGCAATACTGTTTGTTATTATGATTGAAGACATAGACAGTAATGTTAAGGATTCGGTAGTGAGTAGTTTCGCTGATGACACAAGAATAAGTAGAGAAATTACTTTGTATGAAGATAGGAACGCTCTACAAAGAGACCTTAACAAAGTATATGATTGGGCAGAGGAAAATAGGATGGTATTTAACTCTGATAAATTTGAATCAATAAATTATGGAGACAGAGAAGGAAAGCTATATGCATATAGGGGACCTAATAATGAGGACAATCACAAATAAGGAAGCAGTTAAAGACCTTGGTGTGATGATGAATAGGAACATGTTATGCAATGATCAAATAGCAATTCTTTTGGCAAAATGTAAAGCAAAAATGGGAATGTTGTTACGGCACTTCAAAACAAGAAAAGCTGAACACATGATTATGCTTTATAAAACATATGTTCGTAGTCCACTTGAATATTGCAATATGATATGGTACCCACACTATCAAAAGGATATTGCACAAATAGAGAATGTACAAAGGTCCTTTACAGCTAGAATAGAAGAAGTTAAGGACCTTGACTACTGGGAAAGACTACAATCATTAAAATTATATAGTCTAGAAAGGAGAAGAGAACGCTACATGATAATTCAAGCATGGAAACAGATAGAAGGAATAACAGAAAATATCATGGAACTAAAAATATCAGAAAGAGCAAGCAGAGGTAGATTAATAGTGCCCAAAACAATACCAGGAAAAATAAGGAAAGCACACAGGACATTAATCCACTACGCACCAGCATCGATAATGCAGCGTCTATTCAATGCGTTGCCAGCTCATCTGAGGAATATATCAGGAGTGAGCGTAGATGTGTTTAAGAATAAGCTCGACAAATATCTAAACTGCATCCCAGACCATCCAAGATTGGAAGATGCAAAATATACCGGAAGATGTACTAGCAACTCTCTGGTAGACATTAGAGGTGCCTCACACTGAGGGACCTGGGGCAACCCGAACGAAAACTGTAAGGTCTGGTAAGGTAAGGCAGGTTGGTGTGACTTTTGTCACTTATATTTTGTTGTGTCTGTTTCTTTCTGAAGTGTGGCTATATTTTGAATTGTGAGCACTATATAAGTAGTGAGTTCTTTTTAAGGTCCATATATGCCAATTGAGCCATAAATTGTTCTAGGCCACAGCGACTGTATTTCAGACTAAATATTTACTACTGACCCAGTGGTTTATGCGTTTCTTTTTTCGATGATGATTTGGTCGTCATGACAACTAGCTTAACATTCTCTGTAATGATGACGGTGTCCTATGCAGTGGCATATTCTCAAAGTATCATAATTCTAAAATCTCATTTTCATTGAATTTAATGAAGTAATATGCTGCGCCAGCAATCATTTATATACTTACACAGGTGGTTCAGCAACTGCATGTGGAATCTCGCTCACAGAGCACTATTCACCAATATATCTTTCCTCGATGTTATGGCCCCACTTTTACAGCATTCATCCCTCCTTTTCTGAGTCGTCATCTCCTCTCGGCTCCCAGTCATTCCGAATAGTTATAATATAATATTTTCACCAGTCCGTCATCCTATGTTGTCTTCTTGCCAACTCTTATACTCTTTTCACTAGTTTTTGCATTTTTTCTTCACTATTTCCAATATGTTATGTCATCTGCACGTGTTAGTCATGCCACAGTCTTTTCCAGAGTGTTTGGACATGGTTTGGACCGTGGAAAGATTGTAGATAGTTGGTTGGTTAAAAGAGGAGATGATTCGCAATTCTCAGTTCTTGGTAGATTTATTGGAAGAGATATCGGAAAACGAGGACGTAAATATCCGGAAAGCTCTAGTTTGATTTTGTCTATATAAACGTGTATATTTTATATGTGTATATACATATACATACATATATATGATATAATGTATATATGTATACAAAAGAAATTCCAAAGTAATATAGATTATCTTCAGATGTGGTAAACTATACGAACAAAATTATCTTGGAAGTTGGATGTGGTTCTATGTGTCTTCTGCGTAACTTTAGATTTATTTGTTCGTATAGAACAAGGAGTCTCATGTCAGAGTAAAAGGAAGAAGGGAAAGTCTTTTGGTTGCTATGAATGAAATTAGAAGCAACCTATTCAAAGTTGAGCAAGCAAAAGCTAGACGCAAGGAAACGCAAAAACATTAATTTACCAGTTACTGAAACATGAAGTTTTTACTAATATTTTGAGGTATAAAATTCCCTTCATTGTCGGCCTTAGCATAGAAAAACATTAATTCATAACGTAATTACACTGCTTGGCTTAATTGCTTCCCGGTCGCCCATACATTTTTCGTAGAGATAAAAAAATGAGAGTTTTCATTAAATGAGGTGCTGTAAATCATGGTAAATGATTAAAAAATTATAATGAAAACGTGTAATTTTTCGTTCGTAGCATTCGCATCTTGTCTGATAAAAGGTCATAAGGCTACTGTTCCATTTGTAGTTAAAACTAAATTCTAGATTTAGTAACCCTGTAGATCATTGAATCAACTTTGAAATCTCATTTAAATTATTGAGTCCAATAAGAAATAAAGACAATAAGCGACAGAATATTATGTATGCATTTTTCTACACTTACGAGTAGGCGTAGACTTCTGGTAGCCCGCGAGAGAGAGAGAGAGAGAGAGAGAGAGAGAGAGAGAGAGAGAGAGAGAGAGAGAGAGAGAGAGAGTCCTTGTAACGAGACAGTCATTTTGTTGAACATTAATTTGGTAAGACTGAGAATGGGAAGTGCCTCGAACGGAAGATCTTAATTATAAAATCCTTGAATGAAATTTGCAGATATATGTAGTTTTTATGCTGTTGCACTTTCATGCACACGCAGATGCTTACTACTTTTGGAGGACAATCTGTGTTCATATTAATATTATTGTTGCTGTTGTAAACACTTACACTACCCATACTATTATTAGTAACAGTAAGAATTGTTGTAGTTATAATAGTCTTTACGTTGATCGTTTCCCGTCATAATCCCCTTATTAATATATATATATATATATATATATATATATATATATATATATATATATATATATTATATATATATAAAGATGAGAGATCGGAACGTGCGAACCAGCCTCAATCTTGCTCAACCACCGTAATAAAAAAAATAAAAAAAAAAAGGGAGAGAGAGAAATAAAAACCAAAGAGCAGGTTTCGGTGGATTTCCCTTGGTTACTCAACTCTATGTGTTTGTCAAAATGTTTTTTCAAGTTTCCTCTTCCCGATCACTACGTACAAGGATGAATATACGTCAGAGATGATCACTGATAATCTCAAGTATTCAAAGGTCTTAGCTTTGTCCACTTATTACTTCATGGGTCCAGTTAGTGCTCTCTCTCTCTCTCTCTCTCTCTCTCTCTCTCTCTCTCTCTCCCTCGTTTAAGTGTTACCTCTCTATCTCCATCATTGTTTCTGTATAAGATATGTAGAGTAATATATGCTCAAGAAAAGTGTAGGTTGTAAGTTGCGGAATTAAAGTTAAACCATTAATATTATAAACATTATCATTATAGCTTTAACTTTTTAGCACATGGGCCGGGAACACTGTTCTCACTAATAGAATTGTTCTACATTACAAGAAAAGTATATTCTCTAATTCAGTTTTCTCCTTTTACTCATCAAAGAGAGCAAATAAATGTAGAATATGTTACTCCATTGATATTTCATGTTTTCAGAGCTTTGTAGCATATGTTTATATGTTCAGTCCCTTTTTCATTTTTCATTTACATTTCTAGTATCTTAAATTTTGTTTTGTTTTGTTTTATACTCCATTAAGGGTTCATGTCTTCAGTGCTTTTTAACATATAGTTATATGCAGTCCATTTTTTATTGTTCGTTTACATTTTAGTATTTAAATTTTTTTTTACAGTTATATAATTCGGATTTGCATAGCTGAACATGTTTTCCCACTTTTTCAGTCAAATGTCAGTATGAAATTTCATCGTCAGTAGAAGGGTACCGCAATCTCGATCCTGTTGTGAAACACTTTTCATAAAAGCTTTTACATAATTTTGTATTTTCTTATTTTAATTTGCATGTAAGCAAATGCACAGGGCAATGAACGTTCAAAGAATAATATTGCTTCCGCTAGAACGCGTACCAAGTAATGTTATATTATATATATGTATATATATATATATATATATATATATATATATATATATATATATATATATATATATATTATCTCTCTCTCTCTCTCTCTCTCTCTCTCTCTCTCTCTCTCTATATATATATATATATATATATATATATATATATATATATATACATACATACTACATACATACATACATACATACACACGCACACACACACACACACACATATATATATATATATATATATATATATATTGATATCGTATATATTATCTCTCTCTCTCTCTCTCTCTCTCTCTCTCTCTCTCTCTATATATATATATATATATATATATATATATATATATATATATATATATATATATATATATATATGTATGTATGTATGTATGTATGTACATATTCCTTATTATTTCTACAGATGTCGTTTGATATCCAATTCACTCTACCTCGGGAATAACATACACCCGAGAGGGAATTATAACTGATAAGCGCTTAGTCACCAGTAGGATTCGAACTGTCGACTGGTTGGTTTACGACGACTAATATTGCAGCTTTTACCATTAAGCTATCGAACGAAAGAACATATAAAAAGTCAGTATATGTGACAAAAAGTCAAACACACACTCACACACACAGACGCACACACATATATACACATGTACGTAAGTAAAGGTTTTCTGTATATTTATGCACATTTCACAACCATTTTCTCACCGGTTATTTTCTTCATTCCGTCAGGGATTGTTCTTGGTATGGGAATAATTTGTTTCCGCTCGCTGGCCTTGCTCATAAAAGTAAATGTAAAGTCCGAATGGACACTTGGCAGATGGCATTTCTATTTCCTTGTATCTGCTTTTATAACTTCCCGATTATTCTTTTTCCCTTCCACGTGGTTTTTCCTGGAGGCGCTCCCATTTCAACTCTAACGTAGCAGATAAAGGGTGGTGATTGGCTATTGCGCTCATCATCATCTAATGGCCATAGGGTGTACGTCAATACTGCCTTGGGCTTTAATACTTCTACTTGTCCGCGCACCATCACACACAACATGGCTTTTCTTCCTCCATAGAACAAACGAGATTCATCATCGTGTTATCGTTACTATATGTAATTGTTAGTGCGCACACATCATCACAAATGACAAATGCAAGAGAGGGTCGAGATGGCAACTCCCAAGCTCCTCAGGTCAAGGTTCCTTCGCTTTCCTTACGTGTGTAGAGACCCAGTGTTAAGGGGCTGGTTCCCGGACTGGAGGATGTCAGGTGTAGACGTGAACTTTATTACTTCTAAGTTATAGTAGTCACGCACAAAAAGTATACGGCTACACAGCGTTTTATGATGTAGAAATTATCAGGGTCGATATGTTTCTGAGATTATTTTTTTGTAATCATATTGCCAAATGTCTTGATGGTGTACGATAAATTTATTCTTTTACAACTGATATGATTTTTTCTTATAGATGGGAGATCAGCATGACTGTCAAAACCAACACGGTAAAAAAAAAAATATAAAGAATTTGTCAAGGCCTTTCCGTTATTGAGTGATGAAATATTACTTTTTAAATCGTTAGAATTTTCAGACCTAATCCTGTGTAAAAAGGAAACAACACCATCTCTCTCTTTAACTGTTATTCCTTTTGTTTTTCTATGAGTTCATCATCACATCTCTTCCGATGCATTTTCCTTCCTGTTCTGCCACCACCGGCGGGAGTAGGAGCTCCACCTTCGCTCCACCGTCATCTTCCTGGTTCCTCCTGAGGGTGTAAACACCCGGAAATCACCTCCACAGTTCAGTGCACCCGAGTGGAGAGAGAGAGAGAGAGAGAGAGAGAGAGAGACGCCCATGCAGGCCTTGGTCCATCCACGGCAGTAACAACTTCGTGAGGGAAGGGGAACCCCTTGGAGGAGTTGGGTGGGTTAGTGGAGGTGGTATTTGCCATTGGGGAATAAAATTGAGAGGAATGTTATTATCGTGATTCTAGGTTTCATGATTATGTGAGTGTGTTTGTATACACATCTGTAAATGAACACACACTCTCACACCAACACACACACACCACACACAACACACCACACACCAACAAACACATATATATATATATAATATACATATATATATACTATATATATTAATATATATATTATATATATAAAAGTCACACCCATCATATAAATAAATAAATAAATCTAATCATATATAATATATATATATATAATATCATATTAGATGTATATTATATATTAATAATATATATATATATATATATATATATATAGATATATATAATCTATAACTAGCAACGGAAGATAATAAAAAATGATATATATAATAATAATAATAGGTAAGCAAAGGCAACCAAAAACGTTAGTTAAAAAAGAAAAAAGTTGCGGGGATAACGAAGGCACAAGAGGTTATTGATGATAAAAATAATAATGATGTTAACAGAATAATTTATTATTATTATTATTATTTATTATTATTATTATTATTATTATTATTATTGACTGTGATTATTATACTTCAATAATGTGACCGCATCAGATTCCCCTTGCATGGTTGAATCAAGTCATGACAACGCAGACAGCGCCAAGAATAACCACGAACAAGAGAGAGAGAGAGAGAGAGAGAGAGAGAGAACTCAGCTCTAATATTACATCACCTTCTCTACGTGCAAGCTGTCGGCCTCTTTTTATATATATAATACTATGACTCAATGACAAGTCAGTGCCGGAAGAGATCTTTACTTCCGTGGTTTTTATTATCATCAATGTAAATTATACAAACGGTAGTATTATATGATTGTGATTAGCTTTTTTTTTCTGTTTAGTTTCTAAAGAGTTAAGATAAATGGTTTTTTTTTTGTCAGTTTTTTTCCTTTCTTTTGTAAACTTGCAGGCTTTTTCCCCACACCCGATTTCTGTTGCGTACTGAATTCGTAATCACTATGAATTCAGGTAGAAAAAACTTTCACTATAAACACCACACTCCATACCTAACTACTTAGCGGTCTTTTGCATTACATACGCTCATCATTGGTTTATGACACACACACACACGTATATATATATATATATATATATATATATATATATATATATATATATATATATATATATATATATATATATATAGTTAGTGTGTGTTTGTATTATGCAGTATATATATATATGTATGCAACTCTTTCTCTCCCTTAGTCATGTGTTCATCACTGTATCTCTTATAAGGAAGAGAATATCCCTGGCAGTTATTAACGACAAGCCGAAGCTAAATGAGGAAGTAGACGCGCGGGCGAGCGAATGCAGGGAAATGCCAGTGAGAAGATGAACAAGGAAATGAAGGAGGTTTGCTAGACGAATGCCGATTATCTAGAACAGGTATTACTGAAGGTCAGGTCTGAAGCGCAGTCACTGGTGGGGGAGAGAGAGAGAGACAGATTTAGGCACGCCCGCCACCTCCATTATGTACACACACACGCACGCACACGGACGTAGTATGCATTGTGTAAATATTAGGCTTTGCTGAGAGAGAGTTACACTTTGTTTATTTTCCATGTAGCTGTGGTATACGTGTGTTGTGTGTGTTTGCGTGTGTGTGTGTGTATGTATGTATGTATTTGCACATTATGCAAGAGAGAGCCATGGAGAGAAAGTGATAGGGAGAGAATTTTGTATAATAAATGTTTGGGGACCAAAGAAGGACATGGACAGACGTTGATTATGCCTGAGGGAAGCATAACTTTGAGTCCTAACATATGTTGGAGTAAATCTTTTGTAAGTTTTGATTTGAATTATATTTTAAAAAGATTTGAATTATACATCAAATTTGGTAAATAAGTATAAGTTAATTTTTTTGTTTTAGCTGAAATCAGCTGATCATAGTATCGATTTACTTAACTGAAATATATAAAGTCAAGTTTGGAAGTTCCCAAACCAGTGATCTTGAAGTGTAATCTATATTCGAACGCAGCGGAATCACACGCTTTATTTTTTTTTTATATAACAGAAATTTCTGGTTTTAAAAAAGCCTGTTTTATAAATATCTTCTATAAGCGTGACGGTAAAGGTCGTTTCAAAACATACTGAGAACATGGCGCGCATGCAACTAAGGCCTGAATATTCGTAGATATTCTTTCAAGTCTTAAAAAGAAAGGAAGGACAAATAGGAGAATGGTTGATGATCAGAAATGGAGTAAGTAATTAAAATGAAGAAAAATGCAATTGAGAATGGAGGCAGGTTATGGCTCTTAGATCCCTAAATTTTTACAATTTTATGCCATAATATTTACAGTTTCATTCATAGAAATTTTCTGACGCAGTGACTGGAATCTTCAGCAGGTGGGGATGCGTGATTGAATAAAATTAAATTTTACGTGTCTCTTCATTAGAGTGGATTTTGTCCGTTTCTTTCTCTCTCAAATGAACCTATTGATGTGAACCTGTCATGCAAAAACGACAGTAAAGTGTCGCCACCACATGATGATGTGACGTTACTTGGGAATCTGAACGGACCTTAACATCCCCCGTTATAGTTGAAAAGACACGCCACTCTGTTGTCGTCATCTGTTCCTTTATTCATTTTGCTTTTAATTTACATTTTCTTGTTTTCTTCTGGACTTTGTTAGAAAAGGGCATTTCAGTGCCCTTCCCGTTGACCTTTGCTCCTGAAGAAAACGGCTCTTTTTGCTTTGGTGTCTTGGCTGACTCACATTATTTTGTGGAACTCTTTATTTTTAATCTAAAAAGACGTTTGATCGTCATCCTCATTCGTTATATATTTTTAAAGCTTGTCATTTTGGTTAATTGTATTTTTACTAGACTTTTCATACTGTTGATCTGTTTTCCACTTAAACTCGCTGCTCTTGGTGTTTTGTGGTCAGAGAACTTGAAGGAAAATGACTGATTTACACATAATGCAGGAAATGAAGAAGTGATTGGAGTTTTGCTATAGCAGTTCCAGAGCTGTTTCCAATAGGATGTTGCAAATACAAAAGAAAACATAGTTACAGAATTTAGAGCTGATAGAATAGCTGTCCTAGATTTGTTATTTTTTTCTGTTTTGTTAGGGAAGCTTCTTTATAACTGTTTGAAATTTTAAATTCACTTTGAACTGCTTTTCGAGAGCTTCGTTTAACATCAAGGTTGCTGAAGAGTTACATCCAATTGCAGTTAATGCAAGTATACCGAATAATTAGAATTGAAGTTAATATTCAAGCTCTATATTCGTTTTACCTTAACAAAGAACTTCAGATTAGAATTAGATAGATGGTAAGTAAATACAGATAGATTGTCGATCTGATTGATTTATGTTCAAGACTATTTCACAAAAGTTTTTTTTTGCTACTGAGGTATTACCATTGAGGTGCTCCATAGATTGGCATTTTCTCATTGATTCTGTATTTTCATTTTAAAATGATTATTATTGCATTTCACTGTACTTTGTCTCTTTTCTCCTGTTGGTTTATAAGATTCCTGTTGTTAGATCCAACCGGCCTCATTTCAACGCGTGTTTTTGCGTAATGGGAATATTTATTCAATGCAGCGCAGTTCATTTACTTTAGTGTTCTTGCCTTGTCTTCAGTAATTTTCATCAAATAGTTTACCTTACTTTATGTTCTTTGTTTTGGACGTTAAGTTGTAAAAGAACAGAGACGGTGAAATTCTGATAAGAAAAGA
>NC_061107.1:113266803-113286803 GCF_015104395.2 Macrobrachium nipponense
ACAGATTTTTAGGAGATCACGTCGCTTCAACGTCAAGTTTTACGATTTGCAAAACAATTAGCACGCACAAATTCTAAAGGAATGTATAATAAAAGTGATAGGGGGAAGTTCCCCACCTAAGAGTTTAGGAGAAAAAAAGATTAATATATAATGTTTCAGGAGCATCATTGGCAAATCACAGAGCAGAGTGCAGTATTTTTTTGTTATCATAGTGCTACTCCGCTTTGAGTTGTATAGCACTAGGGAAAATGTATCTATCTAGTTATTTAATTATTGCAAATATTTTACTAGTTAAAACAACCTAAACGATGGGTAGGTTTCCCTAAGACTTGCTCTCCATAAAGTATATAAACCTGCTGTTACTTTATTTAAGCAATTCTGTAACTCTCTGTAATTATTATTATTATTATTATTAACAATGACATGATTATTATCATTATTATTATTATTATTAATATTAACAATGACATAATTCACAGCGAATTTTTGTCCTAGTTTATTAAGAGTTTACAGATATTTCGAAAGGTAGTTGCTTTTCATCCTACAAATTTTTGTATATGTGATATGAAGACACCATTAGAACTCTCTTCTCTCTCTCTCTCTCTCTCTCTCTCTCTCTCACACACACACTACCTAACACATGTACTGATTATTCTCTGCTTTAAGAATCTTGAAAAACTGGACGAGCAGCTACAAAAAGACTCACAATGAGGCTCAGTGGCAGAGTCCTTGTAGATTATAAGTGCCTTAAATTCTTCGCTACTGGTCTGCTCTTCGTTTACGAAACCTTTTTCTTATGCAGATACGGTTATAAAACCTCAACATAAAATCCGCGTGGTTTTATTTTATTTAAATCGAAGCTCATCTACTGAATGCTAAGGTTTTTACTGAGGTAAAATATATTCAGCTACTTGCTTGTTTGCTGAGTTGTAGGTTTTTTTTTCTTTATTGAGGTAACCCAGTGTAGAAAAAGCAATTGATTGATATTTGAATCTATGGGTATTAGTGAAGAAACGTTATCGCATGCGGAGATGGATTTAGTAATTTGAAGTAATTTTCTTCGTGCTAGTTTTGTTCCTTATTTTAGAGGTTATTAATATTAGTTTACTAGGTTTTCCTTCGAAGTGAAGTTAATCAGTTTAACATAAAAATAAACACACACGTATTAAAACTTTCCACATCCAAATTTAGTAAAATTTGCATTGTTGGAGAAATCATACAGAGCAACTTTTAAAGACTTAATCTGTATCTTATCTCTGATTTTTTTTTACACTTACTGTTTACCATTTGCTTACACCTCATACACAGAATCAATTACCTTTTCCTCCTTCTAATTCATTTATATTTTTCATTTATCTAAATACATTTAATCCTATAATAAGAAAATGTATGGAGTCATATTTTTTTTTCCTGTCTTGCTAAAGAGCTGGAGATGTATACTGGTGCTCCGGGTTCTTAATTTAATCCATTATATAGTTATCGTTTACCTGAACTGAGGAATTATAGCAACGAGTGTTTTGCTTCATTTGATGTCATAAATTCTTTGTCTGTATTTTCTTTATATCCCGGAACTGGTTTTACTCGCCCCGAGTTATGTGTTTTTTTCCATCTGTCCATCCGCCTGTGGTGTTTTTGTATGGTAACACTGCGTCCCGGGCTTTAGATGGTTACATTCAACTTACATTCAACGATTATAATAACATCCTATTTCGAATATTAACGGTGTAATTCGCATACAGTAAATTATTTAAACACTTTTCAGTTACAAATGTACACCCAGATATCCTTTTATTTACCTAAAACTTACAAATAGCGTAACTATCTAAAGCCCGGGACTCAGTGTTACCATACAAAAACACCACAGGCCGATGGACAGCTGAAAAAAAACAAGAGTATAGTTATGTGTTTTTTATCAATATATGCAAAATCGTTTTAGCCAGTTCCTAGCATGTTTCTTATTATTCATGTAGGAGAAATCAATTCTAGCATATTCTGCGTTTTTCTGTGTATTAATTTATCTGAAATCGTTCTTTGACATTTTGTTTGCAACCTGGTATAGGAATAATGCTATAGTTTAGTTGTGATTGCGCTTCCTTATTGGTTTTGAAGTAGTTCATCATCAGTGTGCCGGATTGCATTGTACTTGATGCAATGTAATGTCATAAGTAGCATGGGAATCGAAGTGCATCTTTCGTTGTCAAACATGGTTAGAGAGAGAGAGAGAGAGAGAGAGAGAGAGAGAGAGAGAGAGAGAGAGAGAGAGAGAGATTTTTTACATAAGAGTGAATGCTAAATGAAGTACCCTAGCTAGAAAGGTAGGGGAAATCTCTTATAAGCATACGAGTTAAAAAAAAAAATGAACCCTAAAATTAAGGTACAGAGATACCCAGACATGTATACTTATGGATATACTCTCGGGCAGATGCACAAGACAGAAGTGCTGGTGCAGTACACTGCCAAAACTGCACTAAGTACCACATGAAGTTTGTTCACCGGACATACGAAGGCCATGCTACAAATGTTGATGGCTATTAGCCTTCAAGGTGGTACGGCAACAACCACATGACTACTCGAAGCACAAAGGTTTTTGTGTCAGATCCACTCCATATCAGCAACAAGAAGACTCAGTAGAGTGATACTTCCTCCTCCCCCTCCTCCTCCTTCCCCTCCTGTCGGTGGTTCTTTGTCCTTCTCTCCTCTTCATTATTTTCTCCGCTTTTCCTGTATCTGGAGTCTTTCCCTTCCTTCCCCCTTCTTTTAATTTTATTCTCTTCCTCATTTATCACCCTCTTCATTCCCCTTCCCTTCCCTTAATGTTATATTTTGCTTTTATTTCCTTGTCACTTCTCTTTCCCCCTCTTACCTTTTCTCCCTACCTTTGTTTATATACATTGCCCCTTTTGCTGACTATTTTCACATTTTTATCTCCTTATTCCCCTTGGTTTTCCTTTACTATGTTCTTCCATTATTTCTTCTCTCTCTCTCTCTCTCTCTCTCTCTCTCTCTCTCTCTCTCTCAATCTGAGCGACGATTAAAGAAGAAAAAAATATGTGGCCTTGGATGCAGTTGAGGAGTCACCTTCCTCTCGGCCAGTCAGTGTAAGGAGTTATGTCATGTGGACCCGATTCCTAAGGTCTGAGTGTCACACTTCCTTGTTTGTTGCTGTCCGCGCGAAGTGCTGAGGGATGATGTACCCAAATTTAAAAGATGCTTTAAAGGGCTGACGAGAACCTTTTTTTTAGATTTCATCGACCACTGATAAGGCGTGAGCCAAGGCCGTCCTGTAGGGATATTATTGTACACATTATTTTTTTAGTGCAAAGCATACGTGTACTTACCCCTCTACATATACATATATATATATATATATATATATATATATATATATATATAATATATATATAGTATATATATATATATATATATATATGAATAACTTGATCTCGAAATATATATATATATATATATATATATATATATATATATATATATATATATATATATATATATATATATATATATATAATATATATAAGATAGCTTAACATGTCCTTTAATATCCAATTCGCTCTACCTCGAAAATAATATATTTTCATTTATATATTATTTTCAACTAAAAAATTCCCTGCGGTTTACATATATGAAACATATTTTTTTCCGAGGTAGAAGCGAATTGGATATCAAAGGACATTTGTAGCTTAAGGATTGCACATGAATCACGGTGATGTGATTAGCGCCCTAGTGCCGTGATCGGTATGGTCTTGGCCTGCCACCTCGGTGGCCGCGAGTTCGATTCTCGGCCATTCCATTGAGGTCAGAAGATTGTATTTCTTTGTGATAGAAGTTACGTCTCGACGTGGTTCGGAAGTCATGTAAAGCCGTTGGTCCCGTTGCTGAATAACCACTGGTTCCATGCAACGTCAAAACACCATACAAATGAAATACGGTGATGTGATAAAATTCATTCTATATATATATATATATATATATATATATATATATATATATATATATATATATATATTATATTATATATATATAATAAAAGGAGCCCATATAAACACCAAAATATAGAGAGAATAGTACTATATTTCAGAGAATGCTGTCTCCCTCTTCAGGTAGATGAATGAGAAAAGTTTACAGAAAAGATGGTATTTATACCAAGAGGTCCATCCACAGGCAAGCCAATTTAGGTCACCCCCGCTGATAATCTTCCTTTAATCTTCTTAAGCTTGGTTGAATGAAAACCTTGTCGATCGTATCTGAAATCCATGCCCCTTTTGAGATGTTCATTACCTGCCTCTCTTTTATTAAGGCCGATTCCATCATATATATATATTGTTACGTATGGGCCTGGCCTTGAATGGGGCTCCAATACGTAAACAGGAATAGTTGAGGGAAAAAGAGTAAATTACTTGAACTTACCGTAAAAAGGATTTAATGTGAACATTTACTCTAGAGGGAAAGGTCACCAGAAACTCAGCTAATTACTTTACATCTATTTATTTACAAGAGGCTGCTTAACAGCCAGGGTTAAGTAAATGCAACTGGTCCCCACATGGACTAATAATATCTCTCAAGTGGATGATAGCTGGCTCAAAATGAAATTCACTTAAAAGCTGGTTTCGAAACCTTGCGGTAATGCAACACTTGCGAGCGAAGAGACTTGGACACGTGACTCAGGGAATCTGGAAAAAGATTCCTGATTAGACAAGATATAAAGAAAAAGGACTTCTTGCACAAGTTACGATTATTCAGTTCTCTAACACTGGGGGAAAGGAAATTTAATGTTTCACTGAGGTATGCAATGACTTCATTTGTCTGGGACGATCGCACAAGGAAAGCATGCGGCCATGAGGCAGTGGGAACAAAGGGATATTCAATGGAGTCGAAGTTTGAATTTTGAAAACTAGGTGGTAAGGGAACTGGCAATATGCTGTTTCACAAGACGTACCTGGATGCCCTGTTCAGTGGACCTTTGTGGAAAATGCTGCGTCCGGCTTTGTCTCAGATTTGGGCGCGCCAGTAACGCCATTAGGCCTAAGTGGGAAGGCTGGTTGGGTTGGACATCCGTCCGAGGTCACGACTGCAGCCGACTGAGAGAGATCGCAGGTCTGTCTCCTGGGTGTTGGGGGTCAGCTTAACCTCCACGAGCAGGGCAATCCTGGAAACAGAACATACAGCCAGCAGAGGTTCACAGGAAAAAGAGCTTAAGATATAGGCCTAAGAAGTACCAGTCTGCCTACATCCTTCCCTTTGGGATACGTCCCTAAAGCTGACAAGTCTATTTTCCCCCTTCTAACAGGAACTCCCTATCTCTGGCTGGTGTGTTTTGGTTTCCTGCCTAAAAAATCAGCTGATATTTGGAGGAAATATGGCTGCCTTTTTACAAATCAAAATATTTAACTAAATTCTGGGTAGACGAGGAGGTCAAATAAACGTAGCAATATATATATATATTATATATATATATATATATATATAGATATATATATATATATATATGTGTGTAACATATATATTATATATCACACACACATACATATTTAAAAAATCACAGTACGTTGTTTGAGATTAAGCTGGCCTTATGCCAGCACGGGCTCTTGCTCTGAGAGTTTCTCGCTGGACGAGTGATTTTCGTGCTTGGCTGCCGATTCGGTGGTCCGAAGTTCGAATCCCGGCTCGGCCAACGCGGAATCAGAGGAATTTATTTCTGGTGATAGAAATTCATTTCTTGATAATAGTGTGGTTCAGATCCCACAATAAGCTGTAGGTCCCGTTGTAGGTGACCAATTGGTTCCTAGCCACGTAAAAATATTTAATCCTTCGGGCCAGCCCTAGGAGAGCTGTTAATCAGCTCAGTGGTCTGGTAAAACTAAGATATATGTACTTTTTGCTCTGAAAGTAGCCAGTAGGACTTTCGTCTTTATTAAGACATCGGCAAGGAACGAATGAAATACAGTTAGAAAGAAAGTTACCAGGAAAACAAAAAGATAAAAAATACCAGATGGTTAATTGTCAAAAGCGTAAAAATCAGAGAGATAATCCAGGACTATCGGATATCACACGGTCACAAACTTAAACAGATTTAACGATAAGAGAAACTTAAGCTTAGCCATACAAAGTCCAAAAACATGTATAAAACTGAATATATTAATATTGTTGCTTACATTTATCTACAACTTTTTTCATTATGAAAGCATCGAGTTTAAATAGACCAAGACTTAAATTTGGAGCACTTCCATTATTTGACTTGATGAAACAAGATTCAATGATATTCCTTTTAACTACGTCACCACATGGGATTAAGGCTCTTGCTTGACTCCAGTTAGAATAGGTTGATCTAAATCTCTCATATGTACGAATAATGCGTTCGATACTTGTCACAACGAGATTTATAGAGAGAGAGAGAGAGAGAGAGAGAGAGAGAGAGAGAGAGAGAGAGAGAGAGAAGCTCTAATTCACAGGTGCATGAGGAAACGTCAGTTGTATTTTGGATGGAGATGAATTATTTCCCTGCTAAGAGTAATTCAAGGAAGAGTTTCGTGTTCTTTTTCACGAGAAATGAATTGTTGATGGTATAATAGTCTTAGTTGTTTGGACGCGTCGGTAAGGCAAAATTCTATTTATCTGATATGCTTTGAATAGGAAATCTTCTCCAATATATAGTCTGTGGTGAGGTATTGATTGAAATGATAATTCCCTTAAAGGAGGAAGTGGATCGTAATAGTTTGTTAGTCTTGTATATTGCACTGGGAAGTGAATAACGAAAATTAGTGGGCAAAAGTGAATGATCCCTCATTTGAAAAGCAATTTATAAATAATGATGTCCCTGTAGTCAGAACCTGCATGTTTTTTTAATTTAATGGAAATACGGCCAGAATGGTAAGAGTGGTTGTATCTGACTCGCTTTTAATCTTTGTTTGTTTGTCTTTTTTTGTCAGTTGTGGATTTTACTGTGTGGGAAATAAATTGTTAGGAATGCTGATATATTATGAGTATGAATGGAATAAATAGGGGAAAGAGAAATGTGCTTATATCTCCGCCACGAAATTTTGTGATGCGAGTTCAGTTTGTCTGTCTGCCTGCTAGTGGGATTATGTAAAAGTTAGGAACAATTATTTACGAGTTTGTTATTTAAAATGCTCCTGTGAAATTTTATTTTTGGGATATCCAGTGGATATCTCAGAGCGGCTGCTTTTCTGTCTGTTAAAGAAAACTTGAATTATAGACATTACTTGGGTAATTATACTAATGACTTCATAAAATTCATGGAAACAAAGTGGTAATTATTTTTATTATATGCAAAGACATTTAAGTAGCTGTACTAATTGCACCAGTGGAGTACAATTAATACCTGACATGTAAGGTATGAGAAGATTGGAACGAAATTAAAGATACTGTAAGGTGATCAATAATTTTAGGAATCTTAAACTAATGTGGAAATTTCGATCAATATGTACATGGCTGCATTGACTGTATGGTGATTGAAACAATTATTGACCAATCTCTATCCTTCTAGTGCTCGGTGAGATTGCTAATAAGTCAATGTTTGATCCTTGAATCTAGATAATTGCTTTCGGAAAACCAGTAATACACACGAAGCGTTTAGTCATTTGCGTTGCCCTTCTACATTTAAACTAGTGACAACTAAGATATCCTTGACAATGGTTAGGGGCCCATACTTGTCCGATTTGGTTTTTGTTTGCTTTAATGCTGCCTGCATACTTGTTCTCATTGAAGATTTTTTAAGAGACCAACGAGGCAGGCAACTGTTTTAAGCAATTTTAAACCTAATTCGTTTGTTCCTCGCGTTAGAGTTCTGAAGCCGTTGTTGGCTGTTGTCTTTACTAGTCACAATTTAGCTTAAAGGATAAGATAGTGCTGTTTGTAGACTGTGCTCTGTTCTTGTTGCAATTACATACTTCCCCTCATCAATGAATCTTTATATCTTATTTTTATTCTTTTCTATGTACTTCTTTTGCATATATTTACGTTTCTTTCTGTGGAAACTTGGTGTTGCAAGTGCATGGCCGTTTAGTCAACTTCTACGTTAGTCTTTGTTTATATCGAACAAGTACTCTGTTTTAGTCAGTCCCATTGGCCAGCCCTATGAGAGCTGCTGCTCAGCTCAGTGGTCTGGCTAAACAATTTTGATAATAATAGTCAGTTCCAAATAAGGAAAGGCACTTTATCCTTCTAACTAATATCATTTTCCTTTAAGTTTGAACTGTTCCAAACTTTATACAGCTCTCCCTTCAACACCTTCAATCCAGTTATCTTCTCGCATTAGGGGTTTTTCATTGAAGTGTATTTTGTGAATACCTCTTAGCCTTTGAGTTTGTAATGGAAATTATGATTTTTATATAGAACTTCATTGCATACATTTATTTATGTTTTTTTTGACAACTTTTATGAAATACAGGCAACATTTCCTTATCAATGTTATTCTGTTGAGGAGATGAGGTGACGTGAATTTATTTAATTTTTCTGAGTGTCTCGAAATTATGAGCCTAGTCTACGTAAGGAAGCAGAACGGCGTAGTTGGTGTTTCGTTAGCGGAATCGAAGTATGAGACGACATCACGAATACCTAAAGGTTTCACGATTATTAAAGGGGTGACTTGTCTTCCCGCCTTACGTCAGGTCAGGCGATACTGCTTCACCTCGAGTCAAGGTCACGAGGGACAGATTCTCAGAATAATACTCATATTTTGAATAAACGGGTAACGGGAATTCCCTTTCCATAAATCATTTAATTTTTATAAAGAGCCTATGAGTAGTTTTGCGGTTATCGTGATTAGACAAAGAAAGCTTAATTGTACTGGGAAACAAAAAGTCAAACAGTATTATCCCAAAGTAGGGCAGTCAGTAACTATTATTTTTGTCTCTAGATACTTGATTTATAAAAATTAGAAAGATTTGTGCTGAAATTGCTTAGCAGAATGAAGGATCCGATCTAGCTGAAGAATAAACTTAAATGTTTTATTACCTTAAAAATAAGCGTCGTGTTGTTATATTTTTCTATCGTCTTAGTGTGGCTTTTTCCTAAACACTTACTAAAGCTATAAAAATAAAATTTTATATATACTCTCACTTTAATTTTCTATGAAAGGTGAGATATTTGTATATACATGAGAGTGGTAAAGGCGTTGTCGTTATTTAAAGAATTAATCTAAATGTTTTGAGATGGCTCGGTCATGCGCAAATAATGGAGGATGATAGGTGACTAAATAGCATACATAATTTCGAAGTGTTGGGAGGAAGGCGAGGACGACCTCGGAGGGAGTCGATTGACGGAATGGACGCGTTCGAGATAGAGGTGAGTAGCACAGTTTGTGTAAGAAGGTTCCACGTTCTGCTCGTGAGCCTTCTGCTAAGATGTAAGAGCCAGCTAGTGTTCTCCATGTTTTTACATAAGGAGTTCACCCACCATTCAGCTACTTAGGTGTAAACGGGGCATTGGTTGTTTTCTTTAGTACTTGGGAGCTACCAAATGACGCAAATTTTACTTATAGATTCATCACATGCATACGTTAATAGATTATCTTGCTTTAAAAGTATTCGAAGCGCCTTGAAAAAGAAATAACGATTGTCTGCAAGCGCACCAAGGTAATTCGTACCATAAATCACTTCTAGTTACCTTCAGGCTGTTTAAATATTCAAGGGTCAATAGTGACGGCAGCCTTGCATGACCTTGGACGGGAATCGATCTCCAGGATCAGCAGATGTATAACAGGTCATTGCATGAGTAGTCCCTCTGCAGTAAATTGTAAAAGAGAAATTCATGGCGATATCGTGCAAACTGGATAACGGCTTGGTACAGCGTTCCGTATTTAGAAGGTGGATTTATTATAGGTACATACTAACATATATATATATATATATATATATATATATATATATATATATATATATATATATAATGTTTTATGTTTCTTTTCTTTCTTGTATTATGCTTTTGTTGATGATATTGCCCTTGTTGCAGTTTTTTGGGTAGGCTCAGTTGCATCTACAGTTGATTTTATTGGTATCCTTAATGGAATATTTTTATTATTCTTAACATTTTACAATGAATATTTGTATAACCGAAGTGCCTATTGTATTTCTTATATATTTCCTCATCAACAGCCAGAGTTACTTTATTTGTGCTGGTCTATTATTATATTCTCGAGAATCATTAAAATGAAAATTCTAGTAACCTTTTATAAGTTAACGAATGAGGGTAGTTCATATGGTAATTAGTGAGAATTCTACCGCTGAGGCTCTTCGGATTTTGCAGCTTGACATATGGTTCTTTGTAATGATGCTTATGTATTTGGGCTTGGTTTGGTCACTTGAAATTTAATATGTTATGTTAAATTTGTATTTGGGACCCTCTTATGGTTTTGGATTGAAATAGTGTAGCTATGTAAAAAATTATTGAAAATAACAAGAACGCTAAGAATCTTCAGGCAACGCATTAACATATTTACATTACTGCACAGCACAAAATTCCAGAAAGACCAGTCATTTGCTTCTTGACGATTGAAAAAGAAAGCTGTGTTAGGATGGAATTTCATGAATGTGCAAAGAAATTCCATGTCGTACCGTAGTTTTTCTTCATGGTCTTTATAGTTTATTATTAATATTCTGAGCCGATTCCTTACAAACTCACACTTAAGCGCACACATACCAACTATAAATATATATATATACTATACACACACACACACACACACACACACACACACACACACACACACACACACAAGGGACCTTCAATAAGTAGTAATGCAACAAAATTTTTACTCTGTCAGTTTTCATTCGAAAATTTAAAGTTTTGTGTGCGACATCCCACGCTATATCATGTATTTTTCATTAATTTCCGATAGACAACAACACTATAATCAGCTATTAAAAGGGTGTCTGTGACTAAGACACGTTCTAAAGAAAGTGCAATAATAGAATTCCTTTCGGCGGAAATGAGACAGTCACAGATATTCACTGCCGCTCGCAGAATGTGTACAGAGACCTGGCAGTAGATAAAAGCTCTGTGAATCATTGAGCGAGGTGTCTATCATCATCAGGAGCAGGACAGCGAATTCTGTCTGATCTCCGGAACCCTGGACGGCCGCACCCAGCAGATACGCCTGCAAGATTGGAACATGCGGACGCTGTTATTCGAAGTGATCGGCGATTCACAATCAAACAACTCCCTGCTCAACTTGATATCTTTGTCGGTGGTGCCGGCACCACAAGTTAAGGTATTAATAGGTTTGTGCCCGCTGGGGTCCTCCGCACATTCCACCATTGCAGGCGTATTTGCGGTGTGCGACCGTCCAGGGCGCATGAGATCAGACATTATTAATTGTCCTGCTTCTGATGGTAATAGACACTTTGCTCAATGATCCACAGCGCTTTTATCGACTGCCAGGTCTCTGTACACATCTTCCAGCACCTGTGAATATCTGCGACTGTCTCGTTTTCCGCCGGAAGGAATTCTTTGTTTAGATCGTGACTTAGTCACAGACGCCCTTGTGATAGCTGATTCTAGTGCAGCCGTCTTTCGAAAATTAATGGAAATACATGACATAACACGGGAATATATAAGGATGCCGCACACAAAATTAAAATATTTTGAACGAAAATTGGCCGAGAAAACTATTTATGTTGCATTATCTATTGAACGCCTCTTTGGGATAGATCCACTCAAAAAGTAATCGACCAGTTTGTTGTAAGATATAAATACAAGTTAGGGAAAGGGAAGCAAAAAGAGAATTCTACAGTTGTTAGGACATGACCGAACAGAACATCTGGAAAAATTGTAAATTCATAGAACTTCATTTATCCTGGCCTGTCAGACGATTCTTCCGAGACATATCACTTTCCTAAATTTTTGTGGATTATGTATCCAGTGTTAATTTCAGATGTTTAGTTTTTTGTTGAGAGGAATTTTTGAAGGATTGTATCCGAATGGCAGGAAGAAAATTTATATTCAACTATGGTCTGTTTCACTTTGAAACGAAAGGAAACAGCCGAGTGAAAATTTTAATCCTCCTCAAATGTTTGGGAGTAGAGAAGTGGATTTGAAAGAGCTCATTACTTGGACAGTGGAAGAGAATAAGCAAGAGATCATAATTATAAAATAAGACGGGAATATATTATCCAGACAAGAGAGTTGATGTAACTTAAATAAATTTTATCTATGGTGTGTATGTGGAGAGGTAAACAGGTATATGTACCCATTTCATTCATACCCAAATTTATCATTTAAACCCATAACAGATAAACGAAACTTACATCTGCTCAATAATGTATGTTGACGTTTGATAGTTATAGTGGTACTCTCCTGGATTAGATTTTAGTGTGTATAGAAAAAACTCGATCCTCTTACAGATGAATGTGACAGAAAAATAAGACTAATACATGGAATTGTGGCAGCTATGAAGTTACTGTTCCGTAGTGTTTTGTGCAGAACTTACAGTTACTTTAAGTTCGCGAAAGATTTTGGACATTAAAGCAGGTGGACATTTGCATGTATGAGCTTTCGTAATTTCAAGTTTTTGTATATGAAGACTGGATAACATGTGTGGAAAATGAAACCGAGATGAGATAATCCCCAACCTGTCATGTAAACAAGCTTATGCGATGCTGATTTCAGATTACATCTCTTAATCTGGAAAGTTGATTAATGTGGAGCAAAATAGGATCTGACATTAATCTCTTACGAGATGAGTTTTCCTAATGGGATTTTAAAGACAAGATAGAATTTACTGTTTGTACATTTTTATTTCATGGTGGAGCCTGCTCCTGTCTGTTATTCTCTTTGAGTAAGAGAGGAATTGTCAGACAGATTATTATTCAAGGCAAAAATTAAGTGAAGGGTAAAGTTTATTCTCTCTCTCTCTCTCTCTCTCTCTCTCTCAATCCAAAAGTGTCATTTTTTTGTATAAAGCTAGAAGCACATCTGCAATATTGTTTCATTTAAGTAGGCCAACATTGTTGCTCTTCTTTATGCCAATAAAGTGCGTTTGCTCGTGGTCATGGTAAATTTTAGGTAGTAAGGGTTTGATATAGTGTCGTGGAAATAAACGTTCATGTATTTGCAAATATAATCGTGTAGCTTCTCAGAATTTCAAATAATGCTCTCTTCAAGGTTGGCTTTTATATTTCCTAATGCCGATCTAATTTAGTTTGTAGGAGATAAGTCAGTATCTGCTCCTTTGCTGATATGGTATTCAGTTTCATTATTATTGCATTCATGTGGAGCCCTTGTCGAAAATAAACTTCCTGCAATATATTGTCTTGAAGCAGTGTCCCAAAATACCAGGTTTATTCAGTTATTAACATATGGAGTTGGTGAGGAAGATAAAGTATTAAAGTGTCAACTATATTTATTAAATGTTAATTAATTCCTTTTTATATTCTCTGTACTCTGCATCATTCAGCTTTTATGTGTTGGTGACTTGTCGGTGCCAGCTGATATATCATCGAAATATGGTATCAATAAACATTAGTCATGACAACACTGCTGAAGTCATCGGATAGTGACTGGCTCATTTCCATATTATTCGAATATATACAGATAGACTGAATTCCTACCTAAGCATCTATTCATATGTAAGACGCGGGATTATGCAAAAAAATAATAATAAATAAATAAAAAAATAAGAAATAAATAAAGACTAACTCTGATGATAAATATGTCCTTTTGAATTACTATAGATATACAGGGGCTCACCAAAAACAATGACCAGTGAGTAATACAGGTGAACGCATGCGGACAACCAGAGAAGGAAGTAGGGCGCCGGAAATGACCTCCCACGACGCTAAAAATGAATTGCAATTGTTTTAATCCCGTTACAGCAGTTTGCACTCATCTAATTTCAGATTCTTGTTTTTATTTAGTAGTCAATTTACATTACGCAAGCATATTTTAAAGCGTATGAAACTACTGTAAATATGCCAAAAGACTTGACAGCTCAGTACTTTTATTATAAACAACAGTATACAGGCTCGAGTCGTTGCTTAGCCTTGTTACGATATCTTGGAAGTCTGCATCATGTCCATGCTACCATTGTCTAACAAACATGTTTCAGTGACGTCTTTTTCTTCATATTTTTCCCTTAATTGATAAGTCATTATGTCGTAAATGAATTTGTAAAAAAAAGAGACGACTAACCAGGTCAGAACTTAAAAAGTTCCTTTCTTTCCCGAATGTTGTATACGCACCACTGTGTTTCTTTCAGGTAGATCTCAGTAATAGTCTTTTATAAAAGGTTTATCTCCCATTCTCCGTCTGCTGAAGATTACCTCCCGAAGTGTTGCCATGACCATTTGTCAATGAATGTGAAATTGTTTAGTGACAGATGAGTTGAAACAGGGACAGTAGTACTTAACACCTTTAGCTTGAGACAGCATATTTTATCTATGAACAGGACCATCAAATAACTTTTTTATGACTGCACTAAGCTCACACTTTATATCTCAGAAATTTCTGTCCATAGGAATGCATTAGATTCCGTTATTTAAGGGTAAAAGATATCTAATGCCGATGTCATCTTGTTTGTTGTGTTGTTAAAACTTCCTAGATTAACTTTGAAATTATTGCTCTGGTATTTCAGGCTGGTTTTTTCTATCATATTTTTCTTATGTTATTATCATACAAGTTTTCTTCTTTTTTTTTTCGCTCAGAAGGTGGGCAGGCAAAGTAACATTGTGTCTCTCTTCTGTGACAGGTCTCAGCCCGTCAAAATTTCATGGATTCATATTCGGATATCAGCCAGACTCGTTATTTATTTGATCTGATTAAGTTAAGCAAATACGTAATTAAGGAACCTACCATTGCGAGTGTTGTTTTCTGCTTGTTAAAGTGGACGAGTATGTAAACAGCTGAAACTATGCCAGAGGAGACATTTATAGTTGTAATCGAATAAGTGATTGCGAATTGCAATTACACTATGATTAAATTCATAGGTTTGAATCATGATATTCAATTACTGTCAATTAACGAATACCTGATGATTTACGTTTTTCAGTTCCTAAGCGGTATAAGATTTAATGCGGAATTGTTTTGGAAGATTTGCCTAAGCTTAAATATGTGACTGTTCTTTAATGCCTTGTCCATGTTAGTCATTTTCTCCTCTTTATGTATACTGGAACCAATTGAGGGTCGCTAACATAGGTGTGTGAAGTGCATTAAGCCACATAGTTACGGTAGTGAGAGAGAGAGAGAGAGAGAGAGAGGAGAGAGAGAGAGAGAGCCACATCAAAATGGGAGGCCTGGTTACGTGGGTTCAGGGGAAGGCGTTTTGATGAAAATTTCCGCAATAGCCGTTGCTTTGACGAACCTGCTGTGTATGTGTTTTATGTTTCTGTCTCACGGGCAGTGATGACGTCATACCCTCGGGAGCGAAGGCTTCAGGTTGATGGTTAATCGATTAAGTGTCATTTCCTTCTTTTGGGAGAAATGTGTTTTGATGAGAACGAAAATTGGGAATTTTCGTTAATGAAATCAGAATCGACCAATTCCGTCCTTATAGGTTGCACACGACTACTCCTGTTATTTTGGACTCGTTCACGTGTGTGCTGAACGTGAGGGATTATTGAGATTCACTCATGGCATCCTGTTTGCAGGTTCCCCACGCACAGAGGCAGCTTTCCTCCCTAACTTTAGTTTATCCTGTGAAAGTGAATCTCTCTGAGAACTACACGATCCTTGTTGCTGTCTTCAACTGGTGATTAGAACTAGTTTTGTGCTCTTTTTTTTCAGCATAAGTAGTATAATATTAATTTATTTTCGAAAGTTCGTTATTATGGGCAACCTAGAATATTATCTTTGAAAATATTCATTGAATTGATATTTTTCAATTGGTGATATGAACCAAGTTTTTTGTTTTTTTTAGTATAATAATTTATTTTGGAAAATTGGTTGTCATTGAGAACCTTCAGTGTTATCTTTGAAATTAGTAATAAATTTTCGCCTTTGTAAACTGGTGATTAAAATAAAATTTTCTAGTTTTTGAGCATAATATTAATATATATTTGAAAGTTGGCTATTTTGGACAACCTCTGATATTGTCTTTGAAATTAGTCATTAAATTTGTCTGTACAATGGTGATTAAAACCAAGTTTTCTGTTTTTTTAGCATAATGTTCATCTGTTTTCGAAGTTTCGTTATTATGGATAACCTTGAATATATTATCTTTGAAATAATCTCTCTCTCTCTCTCTCTCTCTCTCTCTCTCTCTCTCTCTTTTGACGTGCCTTTTGATATAGAATAAACGTAGCAAACTATTTTTATAATGAATGTCATAATGAAGAAAATTATTTTTGTGTGGTTTACTCGATTTGATGGTTACTTGATTACAACAATTATTGATTTCTCCTTTTAGTTTAAAAGTGGTTTTCTTCAATTAGTAATAGGTCAACTGTGGTCCTTTTTTTCTAATGAAATTCGTTTTTTGTTTTCTTGTTAAAAGGAGATTCCGTGTATGAGTTTACTTGCAGTCAAGATAAACAAGAGTTACTACCCAAGACTGCCAGTTTTCAGCCTTCGTAGCTTAGTTTTCAAATGTGTATTTCTATGTTAATTTATAGATTCAAGACTTCATTTAATGAAGAATTTACTTACATACATACATATACACACATATACATAGGTATAAATATAAAAGAGCATACATACATACATACATATTGCATGAAATTAGCTATCTTGAACATGTAGATTTGAAGTGCAAAGGAAAAAGAACTAATGTGAGATATGTTGTGGAAAGGTATAAATAATGATAGAGCTGGTAATACACCTTGACCGTCTTCAAGACAAGGATAACTAATCGCAACGCTGACAAATCACACAAGACCAAGTATAAACGATATTACAAGCAAGACCGTTTATGTCTTTGTAGCTGGTAGCAGACATGCCTTTTAACTGTCGTGCGGTTCTCAACACGAAAGCTACAGAACTTAAGGAAAATGAATTAAAAAAGAATTAACCGATTTACTGTCAAATTCATATCATACCACTGACTGTTCAGAAAGTCTCTGCTTGAAATATGCCGCATAACCTAAGTGAGACTAAAGCACTTTTCAGCTTTCGTGGTAATAACAGATGGAAGTTAGCACGTTCCCGGGAAAAATTTGTAGTTATTTTTATAAATTTTGTGCATAGCGCACAGCATTGATTCCCCAATTTAACGGTAAATATAGCTGTTGCTAGTGCATTGCTTTTCTCTGCCCCTACCCTCCTATTTTAGGAATGATTACTGTTTATATATATATACATATATGCATATATATATATATTATATATATATATACTATATATATATATATATGTATGTATATATATGCATAGATATATATATTTATTTATTTATTTATTTATTGTACATGTATACATACATATACTATTTTGTATATATATAAATATATATAGTACATATACACTATGTGCGTACACACACGTAATTACATTTACGCACTCACACACTTAATGTTCGATAAATACAACACTCACGTTTATGCCCACACCTTCTTTGATATATCCAAGTGCATCAGGCCATATGCACAGTAAAGGGTTTAACCTCCCTACCGTGTCAGCAGGTGGTGAAGAATTGCTTTGACCTCTTGCGCAATCCGCCCTGACGATGCTGAGGACGTTTAACCTGATTAAAGAAAAAAAAAAAGGGGGGGGGGGAGAAAAAAAAGAAAAAAATGATAAGGCGGTGTAGGATACTGTCTTTGTAATAAATTCATATTCATGTATATTTCTCTTGTGATAGACTCGTAAATGTTCCTCAAAGGATTATAACAGCTTTCATTGTAGTCATGTATATATCACTATAATTATTGCATATCTCTTCGTCACAGCCATAAGGATACTAATTATTTAGTCTCGTGAATTACTCTCCAGGAACGTTTTTCTATTTGAATAATTTGGTGAATATCGTTTTTAACCTTTATAGAATTCAGATATTCTTTATGAGACCCCTTATCTTTGTACTGCTGAGAGAGACGAATTATCCTTTATCTAGAATTCTGTTCATAAATTAACCAAAGCCTTGAGGGTGTCTTTAAATTGAAGTTGAAGATCTCTGAGGTCACAGTGCTCGAGAAACCCCACGACATTGAATACGCCTCCTCCTCCTCCTCCTCCTCCTCCTCCTCCTCCTCCATCCTCCTCCTCCTCCTCCCTGTGCTTCTTCATCTTTTATTCTTTTCTTAATATCCTTTCACCTTCCAACTCGTCTTCAGGATAAGAGGGCTCTCCGACTACTGTACATTGTTGAGTGCTTCCCTGTAGACGAGCCAACAAAGACACTCTGAGATAAAAGTTATGTCGAAGAAGGGCCTCCACTTGACACACATCCTCAAGATATTCTCTCTCTCTCTCTCTCTCTCTCTCTCTCTCTCTCTCTCTCTCTCTCTCTCTTCATGTGTCTCTGTTTTTGTTCCTGTCGTCTTCTTGCCATTTGGTACAAATGAAGATAGCAAGAAAGACTTCGTTATTAACAGGACTCGTGAAGAAACATCCGTTCATCGTTGCCCTTCTTATGAAACTTTTTTTTTCAGCTTTGACTTTTTCACTCTATTTAGTATTTTACTTTATACATTGTAGATTCGAAGATCATTAATTATTATTCTAAAGGATTTCTTCACCGCTTGAGGATCGTCATTCAGAGGGTTCAGGGCACAAGGAAAAGTATGGAATTATAATCTTCACAGTATTTGGGAGCCTCGGATAAAAATTAGTTTTTTTTTTATTTAGATGTTACATGTGTGCTTTTATTGATAATTTCTGTCGGCAAAAAGTTAAAATAGTCCTTTTTTGTTTTCCAAAAAATAGTCTTCTATGTAGAAACCAAATATTCGATAATTGATGGAGTAGCTTAATTATATTGTCAGTGCCTTGCCAGTTTTATCAGTATCTTTTAATTTCTTTATTTTCAGAAAGTTATCATCGGATAAAGGTAAGTCGCCTTCACAGGATATGACAGAGACACTTGCACAATACCTCTTTGAACATCTCCAAATGGAAAAGTAGATTTAGATGTCGCATCTGTTGTCTGCAAATGTCTTTTCTTCAGTTTAGTAGGTCCGGGCAATCGAAAGATGTTTGAGCATAGTCTGTTTGCTGTTTGTCCTGTGTGAATCTGTGTGTTCTAACTTTATTTTAATTTTGAACGTCAAACTGCTGAAATTTATATATATATATATATATATATATATATATATATATATATATATATATAATATATACATACACTATATACTACATACATACTACTCTACTATATATGTGTATTTATATGAAATATACATACATACATACATACATACATACATACATCATACACACCCTTATATATACATATATATATGTATATATATATATATATATATATATATATATATAATATATATACTATATATATATATCATTAGTGTCTGTGCGCGCATGCGTATTATGTACGCGTTATTAGTTTGAATTAAAAAATGTACCCTAGATATTGCAGATCAAGGCAAAAGTGAAGAACCTCGTTGATTATTTTTCCGAAGCTTCAAAATAGCTCTGTAAGTGTACTCATGAACTTCATCACTAGTATGTCCAAAATTTTACTTATACTGTCATATTGCCATATTTTCGAAGCTTGCTATTTCTGCCCTGTTTAATAATAGCACGGAAATGTACTTCATGCGACGTGTGTGTCCTGTTGGTATTCGGTTTTATTTAGGTACGGGCGATAGAAATGCTTATTTTGCAAAAAAAGCCAAGTGCGTTCCTACGAAGTTAAAGGTTTTATCGTCGCTCGAAGTAAATTAAATTTTGTATTGATGTGGAGCAAAACCGGTAAATAATGTTCGTATTGCAGGATTAACTCATGTCAATTAACATATTATATAATATTAGGTATTATTATTATTTTGATAATATAGTGGAAGTCCATGAAAGATGTACAGTTATATCAGTCAAGAACTTCAGATTTTGATATTTATTGTTTATTTTTTAGCTTA
>NC_061107.1:113291803-113299303 GCF_015104395.2 Macrobrachium nipponense
ATATATATATATATATATATATATATATATATATATATATATATATATATATAGACAGATTCACAGAAGATGTAATAAAGGTAATATTACGAAACCTTGGTTGTATATATGTATATGCACAAACTTGTATATATATATATATATATATATATATATATATATATATATATATATATATATATATATATATATATATATATATATATATATATATGTATGTGTATGTATGTATGTTTATATATATGTATATATATATATATATATATATATATATATATATATATATATATATATATATATATATATATATATACACACACACACAGACGCACGCATGAATGCACGTGGATGAGGTGCTAAAGAGAAAAAAAAATATTAGTATAGTTGGAATGCTGAGTGTTTTGGCACCCAGGGAGGCAAAGGTGAAAGGGATTGCATGCAGGTATGAGGCCTTGTGGGAATGATAGAGTAGAGTGATTAGGTCGGGTAGGTGAAACGTATAGAGCTAGGAATAGGTAGCCCCTATAATGTCAGGAAGAGAACTGTAACTGGTGAATTTATGTGAAGGCGTTCATTCGAGAATTGTAAGGGTAAGATTTGTGTTTTGTAGAATTGTAGAAGAGAAAAATTTGATGTTAAGTGTATATGGCTCAGGTGCTAAAAAGGCAAGGGTGCGGCATGTTTATTGGACAATTTTAATTCACGCTGAGCTAAGTTAGGAGACAATAAAAAGTGGTAGGTAACGAAGAGAGCTGCATTGTCGGTAAGTGTTGAATTCTTGGGGTAAATGAGTGCGGAGAAAGTTTGGGTAAACTGTGTTAGAAAAAGGGATTTCATAGTTGGAAATACTTGGTTTCCAAAAGAGACTATTCATTAAGTATACTAGGAAAGACAAAGTGATGAGGAAAGGCGTTTCTTAAGAGGAGCAAATTAATGGATATGATGGTGGCAAGAGTGGCTGGAAGTATATTTGGTCATGAATTGGATATCATCAAAAGTTATAATAGATATCACTTCAAGTTAGAGAGGAAGGGAGAAAAATATGGCTGTAAATGCAATTAGGACAAATGAATTTGATAACTAACAGGTAAAAAAAACCCATATATTGAGAAGATAAATGGAAGGTATGTTCGCTTTAATAAATTCATAAGTATTTTTAATGGCTGCAATAGCCTATTAACCTTTTAGTTAGCTTGCACATTTTTTCGATGCGTTTATCACCGAAAGCTTATATATATCCACGAGGGAACTGAGCAAGAAAACTTCCATTTCCTTTGCCGGATTAGAACTCACTTAGCAACGTGTATCATTGTGTTTTTACAGGAAATTTTGTCAGTGGTCTCGATTCCTGGTACGGAAGGTGAAAGTTTCTTCGTTTATTGACCATTATATATATATATATATATATATATATATAGATATATATATATATATATATATATATGTGTGTGTGTGTGTGTTGCGAGAGAGTGAGAAGTGGGGTCAGAGTGACCGTCAGACTGTTCGGGGATGTCGTGGCTGGGTATAGCGTTCAAACATTGGATACGTGATGTTATTTACAGTGAAAGTTTCATGTAAACAGAATCTGAAGTTTATCTCCTTTGAACAGCATTACAAATTGCAATAATGGCATCGCGATTCTATGGGAACAACGTCATTTAAAATTTAGAAAAACTCTCTCTCTCTCTCTCTCTCTCTCTCTCTCTCTCTCTCTCTCTTCTCTCTCTCTCTCTAAAAGCCACATTCTCTGTTTATGTTGAGAAAACCATCGTAGATCAGCATCATTTTATGCTCACGTGCACTCCAAAGTAAATAAAATTATTTTTAAACTTGTATATGTTTGTGAAGGGAACACACAGTTCTTTATGTATGTTGATATAAATAAACCTAGTCTTCTGATTGTGTAATTTTTTCCAGTTGTCCGCATGACATGTGAAACAGACTTATGAACTTCCGAACTCTCTCTCTCTCTCTCTCTCTCTCTCTCTCTCGTGTTTTCTTAACCTTATGTAAAGGCATTATTTATTAGGGAATTGATTATTATTATTAATTAAATGTTTCAGTTGGTTGTGAGAAGTATTGAAGGTATCAGCCATCATTTAATAACTAAGAATGAAAGTGGCAGGTGTTAATATACATGGCCCTGCAAAGTGACTTATTGGTGAAAATTACTTACTTGTATATCTTCTCAACACATTTCTAGATCGAGTACCTAAAATGGAAGATGAAATTTGTTGATCAAAAGGTAAAGTTATGTTGAATGAAACAATGTTTGAATGAATGTTATAACTGTTTATGTGAGTGGATTACTTTAGTAGCTCCCTATCTATGTCACACAACACAATATATATATAATATATATATATATATAATATATATATATATATATATATATATACACACACACACACACACATATATATATATATATATATATATATATATATATATAGTACACACACACACACACATATATATATATATAGTTATATATTATTTATATATATATATATATATATTATATATATATATATATATATATATATATATATATATATATTGTGTTTGTGTGACATAGATAGGGAGCTACTAAAGTAATTCACTCACATAAATAGTTATAACGTTATAACATTCATTCAAACATTGTTTCATTCAACATAACTTTACCTCCGTTCCTCATTTCAAACAAAGCATTACATTCTTTGATCACTCTTGCGACACACAACACATTGGCTTTCCTGAATAATGTCCCAGAATATTATCGTGGACTCCATAGCAGCTGCTTTAATTTAGGAGAACAAGGGAATATTTCATCTTAAAACGTTTTAGATGAATGAGAAAGCAGTCATTAAAATCGCACAACTTCAAAGCAGCAAGAAAAGCTAAACTTTTGATCAACAAATTTCATCTTCCATTTTAGGTACTCGATCTAGAAATATGTTAAGAAAATATACAAGTGAGTAATTTTCACCAATAAGTCACTTTGCGGGGCCATGTATACTAACATCTGCCACTTTCATTCTTAGTTATTAAATGACGGCTGATACATTATATCTATATAATATATATATATACTATATTATATAGTTATGGATATTATATTAAATTTTAAATATAATAAATATTAATATATAAATGTATAAATGTTATGATATATGTAGGTATGTATGTATGTTAGTATGATGTTATGTATAGTATATATATTTGTATATGTATTTGTATGTTGTATGTATGTATGATACTGATATGTATCTATATATAGTAGTATATATGTATATATGTATGTATGTATGTATGTATACTATTTATAATGTATATATATATATATATATATATATATATATATATATATATATATATATATATATATGTCTATGATATACGTATTTATAGATATATTTTTTCACAGAAACACGAATGAACTCATGTTGCAATAGCTCCCAGAGAAATGAAGCACTTAGATATTAAAAAAAAACAGAACTTGAAATCAGTCATCAAGTAGAATTTCAAAAGTATAACAAATCAAGGAAAAAGTGTTAATGTGGAACCCTCAAGTAAAACATATGTAAGTTCAGAAACTCTCCATATAACGTGACCGAACGGGGAAACACTTAGCACAAATACTTACTCTTCAGGAAGTGAAGCCAGGAGGAATGCCCCTAATAATACTATGCTAACCTCATTCTTTGACAGCTCTCACTACTCCGTGTATGTATCACGAGCGCCCACTGCAGCCGTCTTATTTCAATTTGGGACAGATATTTATGTTATACCCCTCGCGGCGTTCACTTGCTCCTAATGTCATAGACAGGAATAGCCGTAGTTGAAGCTTCTTTTTTTTTTCTTCTTTTTTTGTGATAGCTACAAGTATTTTCTTGGCAGTACACATAGAGCTAATGTTCACGCATCGCAAAAGTAGTTAAACTACCCACACATAATATACTACACATATACATACACACAGACGCACATATATATATATATATATATATATATATATATATATATATATATATATATAATATAATATATATATATATATATATATATATATATATATATATATATATATTTATCTATAGTCTGTGCCTCTGGATCCTGGTGTGTACTTATATGTATGTTATACGTGATATTTTCATGATGTAGTCATATATTGCTTGTAAAGATGTTAGTTTTCGTAGAGAGGCCCTGTGCCTCTCTACGACATTGTTGTGTGCCAGCATCATCTGTTAAGCTCTTAAGCACCTTATCTATTACATTGTTCAACAAAAGCACGAGGAATTTTCAAGATAAGCGGGCCTAATCGTTGCTTTCTCGTAGTATTGGTCTTAGGCCTGTTTCTAGCGAGGCGAGGTTTGAACCACCGAATCACATATAGACGTATATGTATATATAATATTTTTTATCGTATATATATATCAATATACATATGTAGCTATATATATATATATATATATATTATATGTGTATATATATACGTATATATACGTATTTGCATATGCGTATGTAGTCGCAAGTCTCTGTGTGTTTGTGTGTGTGGGAACGAGTATGGTTTGTTTGCTATATATCCCCGCTGAAGCAAAAAAACTTTAATGAGTGTAGTTTAATTAGGAAAAGAAATATTTAAAAAGCTAATGTATATGTTAATGAGACAAGTGAGTTTCGCACGGGGCAAGTGATCAACATCTAGGGAGAAGGTGAACGAAAATGTGCTGTGGTTATAATGATGCGGAAATGGTTGGGTTTTATGAGGGGTATGCAAAATTCAAAGAGGCGTTCACTGAGTTATTTGGGAAACGTTACAATTACAGATATATACGCATGATGAATAAATGAACTTAATATTGAAATAATAAATCGAGAGAATTAATGAATGAAAAAAAAATATATTTTTGATTCTGATGTACTGTTGTACTACAGAGGATGATCTTGCATTGGTTTTCATGAGCGCGAATAATGTAGTCAAGAAAAAAAAAGAGGATAAAAGATGCGATGCAGTGAAAAATTTGGGCCTAGAATGAGCAACTGACCTTAGAGAAAAGCAGGTTGTATTGGAGGGAATTCCTCAAATGGATCATGAGTAAAGGATAGATGAATGTTGTTTGATACTTCAGACCATTCTATCCGTCTTATTTACGCAGTGTAAAATTTCCGTACAATTCCCCAAGAACACTAAGTAATGATTATGCCAAATAATTCTTACACATACCTCCATCACCCATCCCACTGGTTACCTCCATCACCCATCCCACTGGAAGCTTCCCCTTATTCAACACATATTCAGCAAGTTTTCAAGAAGCCTCGTTTTCATGAGAACAGTTTAAGTAGTGGGGTAGTGTAAATGTTGACAAGGAAGAAATTGTAAGGATAAGAATATTTTAAGGCAGTAAAATAATAAGTTTGTGTCTAAGTGAAGAAGCTCTCTATGCCATATATGAGTCCAGAGGTAGGATAACGATGACAGCAGTGGTAGTGGTAAATACAAGGATACACTTTCCCTAACTTAGGTCAGCTCGTACCACTTGACCCCAGATACCAGCAGTGTTTAGAGGAATACTTGCGAACCTAACCTAGGACACTGGCAGCAACAATCGCAAGTTAAAGGTATGGGTGCATTTGGTTAAATATCAAATGTGTTTTATATTTTTAGAGGGAAATATGAGTTGTCATATCTTGGATACTTCCATTCCACTCAGGTTCAATGTTTTTTCCTCTCCAATTTGCTCATACTTCTCGAGAAGTGCTGGCAATGAAAGTACCAGTTGATGATAGAATGAGAGAAGAGATGGGTCACATAACAGTTGAACCAGTGAACCTCTAGGTTGTCAGCAACTTGTAGAAGAGGTTATGAGTGTATATTGAAGTCAAAGGTGAGACGGTTAAAGGGATTGTCCAGCCCATTTATCTTTCTGAAAGTGAAGTCCGTATGTATGTGTTTGTGAAAGAAAGAAAAAGCTAGAAGCTATTTAGGTGAATTTTTTGTATGTTGTATATAGTGTAATTTAGAGATCATCGAGTTGTAGTTAAGAAAAAGTAAATAGGATAACTTATGTGAAAAATTAGATCACCTGGTCTTGAGCGTGTTCATGTGGAGAGAAAGGAGAATGGAAGGTGGATGATAAGTTTGACTATTGGAAGGCGATGGAGATCGAGGATGTGACAAGGATGTAGAACAAAATGCCTTGTACATTGAACAGTTTAAAGATTAAATGCAAGATAAGGCATAGGTGCTTCTGATTTGCTTTCCAAATGTATGGAAGTTGATTTATACATGGGCATCCATTATTCGACAGTTTGAGGTTTGATGTTTATATACATATCTATCCATATGTATGTGTGTATATATACGTTCATAAATACATTACATATATGTATATATATACACACATATGTGTATGTATATATGTATTATGTATGTGCCAAATTCACTGTAATATACAGTGTCCCAACTGGATATTAACTAGAATGCACTATTATGTATATAGCTTAGCGTGTGAGTGCGTATTGCTTGGAAACTTGTGATTGCTGATTAGAATTTTGCCACGCATGTTGAAAGTTTCTTCATTTATTTCCCGCTCAGATATTTGCTTGCAGTGATAAACACATTTTTTTTTTTTTTAGCCTGACACGTGTGTGCTTTGGTTTGGATTCTGTCACGGAACGTGGAAAAACCTTTTGTGTATTTCCCGGCTCGAATATAGGCTTTTAGTTCCCGTGGGGGTATGTCGGCGCTTAGCTGAAATCCCTTTCATTCCTTTTATGTACCATTCATATTCTCTCTCTTCCATCATGTTACCCTTCCTCTCCTAACATTTGTTTCGTAATGCAACTGAAAGCTTTCGTCCTGTTACACCTTTCAAACTTCCTACTATCGATTCCCCTTTCTGCATTGAATGAGCTCATAGGTCCCAGTGCTTGGCTACTGGCCTAAGTCTATACCCCCATTCTATTCCTATAGGCTTTCAGGGAAAAGGGAATACAAAACGTGTGTGTCACTACTAACGTCAGATAAGACTTCTGTAAACTAAGCGCTGCATTCACTGCACTGACTCAAAGCGAACCCAAACTATCATTCTGCCCTTATTTGCCAACACGAAGCTTTTGGATGCATTCAAATGCTTGTTTAATCTTTTGGCCGTCTTATGTATTCTCCAGTTTGCGAATAATGTTTTGATCGTCTTTCCTGTTGTTCAATTGGTGTCTGGCAAGTTTTCTCGCTCGTGTTCAGGAGCTGCAAATAGGTTTTATACTTCAAAGCAGTGTTGCGAAACATGACAAGGCATTGTCCTAAGTTTGTGCGATGAGGCTGATTTATTCGGCTATTATTTGCGTTTCATTCTTTCAAGGTCAAAAGCGGTCGTTGTTTGAACTTTTTCGATATAATAGGTGTTTTGAAAATGCACAGTACTTACATACGTCTCATTTTCATGTCTTTTCCGGTCCTTTACGGACTTTACACTTACATGCGCCCGATAATGGCCTTTTATATAATCCTTACCC
>NC_061107.1:113304303-113366803 GCF_015104395.2 Macrobrachium nipponense
GGTCATAACCAATGGTAAGAGGAGAACTGTTTATGGAAACAGAATTAAATGTTTATAGCAGCTGTAGGAGGTTTGATAAATATAGTGATTCATCGTATGTTGCTGTAAAATTTTGTAAACTGAGTACATTGTGGAACGTAGGAATGTGATTGTTTACAAGGTTTATACACACACACACACACACACACACACACATATATATATATATATATATATATATATCATATATATATATATGATATATATGGATGTATGTATGTATATGAGAGTGAGTGAGTGTTGCAATAAACCACTACATTACAGGAAAGTTAATGCAATTTAATTTAGTTTTGCAGTGTTTGAAAATATTTGTTACTTTATTTAGGAGAATTCTTTATTACAGCAAAGTAGAATATTGTTTATTTTTGGATAACTATAAGTCGTAACTTTTATTTTGAACCGAATACAGTGTTTTCCTTATCGGTTTTCTAGATATTTATGAATATGTATGAAGTACAATTTAGTCTGCTTCGAGTTGGCACAGAAGTCAGGAGTTCCCAACGAATAATCTTAAAAGTTTCTGGATTTTTATTATTTCGATTTACTGCACGTTATCCGGCGCAAGTAGCAATGCAATATATGCCGCTAGAAAGCCAAATTGTTGTAGGTTTCCACGATGCAAAGTGAATTGCTGGATAAATTAATTTTTTGGATGAATATTTTTATAGCAATATTTGGAAATGTTATATTTTGCCTGCCTGCGTCATGTCTCCTATACCGATTATTTTAATCTTTTTTATGAAACCTTGTGATAAAGTAAAATTGTTCAGGTGAGTTTTAAATACGCTATGACATTAGCTCTGTCATACACCTACAAAGAAGGCTGATCAGCAGTGCATCAAGAGCCCTAAATAAACTGCACCATTTATCCCTCTTTTAAGCAATCTCTTACCCCCTGGATAATAAAGCCCTTGATTCAAATAGCTCCTTCATTCCATCTATCCAACCCTTCCTAGGTCTTCCACTCTATCACCTAACACTTCTGAATTATACGCTTTTCACCATCCTGTCCCTGTCTTATTATTTCCTCACGACCGAATTATTCATAAATAAAAAATGCCCTAATCCATCCTACACTAAACATTTCATCACTTCTTTTTATCACCACATTTATTACCTTATTCATTCTTTCTGTGATTTTTCATGTTATGTAAATTGTTTGTCCTTACAGTAGAATCCCTAACCCATATTCAACATTCAAACATATCTTCCATTAAGGATATTTGGTTCAACATTCATTTCATACTTTCGTACTTCGGCTTCATTGCACAAATACTGAAACCTTTCGTACTTTGGTGTTTTTCTACGCACTTCCCTTATTGTCATTATCCATTATATTTAATCTCAAATACTCATGCAAATCAATCGCTTTCTCTCTTTCACGACACTAACTAACATTCATTGTTTTATCTCGTTCCATTTACCCGGATACTGTTATCCTTGCTCATATTTAACTGTTTAAGCATTTTTTAGACTTTTTAAAAGCACTTTCAGACTTTTTACTAATTTCTGCAGTTCTTTGTCGGACAAGTCGGTTACGTGCTCGACTACTGATCTTAGGGTCCGGCTTCAATTCCCCGCTCTGGCAACGTAGAATCAGAGGAATGTATTTTTGGTGATAGAAATTCATTTCTCTATGTGGTTCGGTTTCCACAAAAAGCTGTAGGTCCCGTTGCTAAGTAACCAATTGGTTTCTAGCCACGTAAAAATATTTAATCCTTCGGGCCAGCCCAAGGAGAGCTGTTAACCAGCTCAGTGGTCTGGTAAAGGTTAATTTTTTTATAATTTCTGCAATTTCCCTCCACTAACCAACACATTTTCTAAAACCACAACTATGCATTTATGTCTGTTGTCCTTTGCCTGACCTCTGACCTCTCACAACACTAACGGCCCCTGAGACCTAAGGCATTTATTTGTCTTCTATCCTTTTCAATGTAAGTTTTTTCTGTTTTCATGGGCGAAACAATGAACCTATTCTCTTCACTTTCAAACTTCTCACATAACGATTTAAAAAAAAAAAAAAAAAATCTCCAGCCACTTCAATTTGACGTTTTGTATCTATTTTGTGCTTAACGTTTTATATATAGTTTGTGCTAAATAATGTCACAAACCCTTCTCTTCATGCTTTGTATTTCCCAAGTGTACTTATAAATATTCTTTCTGAAGCCATTTATTTCCAAAAATCAAGCCCAGTTCCAAACACATTTCCAAGAAGCTCTCTCAGTTTCTATTACTTGAGGAGCATCGTACTTAACAACAACACCACCTCTTTCTGTGTTACCTATTGTATCCACGCTTTCATTTTTTCCAGCCCAAGCAAGACACTGATTTAAACCCCCCTCTTTGTTGGAATTCCTGGACCATATATACACTCACAGGTACAACTTTCATTCTTAGTCTCACAATCCTCAAACTAACCCATCTGTTCTCTTTCATTCATTCCAGTCTTTCTAACAATACAAGTTACCGGCTTTACGGACGAACTTCTTGTTATCCTTTTCTTCAAGATTTCTTGCGATACATATAGCTTCTTTCGTAGTCCCAGAAATCTTAAGCTGCGAAGTTATAGGCAATGGATAAGAATGGCACCAATTGAAAGTCGCTTCAGTCCTGCTTCATTGATTATAAGACGCCAAAGTATTAAATTATATTAGGTAGTTATTTGGACCTGCGACCATTGCCGTTAAAGCTTCAGGCATATTTAGGTGACCTTTTAGAAATGCGACAGCCACTGAAGCCTAATAATTGTTCATCTGCTGTTCAGTCTCTCATGGGCCATGCAGGGTCCCCTAATATTCGTAATGTGCAAACAAGACAAAAAATATTTTTACTTACCTCATATTCATTTCTCTCTGAAGCTTAAGCATTAAATAAAAATAACACCATTTTCCCTTCGAACGGAAAAAAAGCCTTTCTAGCTATCGTAAATAAAACTTCGATCTCGTGCAGTGTCAGTTGCTTTATTTTTTTTTTTTTACTTAGAATTTACTTGCTTGTAAATTCAGCAAATCAAGAAAATCTTCCAGTTAGACTGCTGTATATTTTGCAGATGAGGTTCCTAGTTTTAATAGTTTGGTGGCAATGTAGTCCGCCTGTGACCACTACGGCCACGCAAGTATTCCTCAGGAAGTCAACACATCTCCACTCACATTCTCTTTCTTTTATATTTCTTTGTGAATGGTCAGATGTTTTTGAGGACTGGGGGAAGAGATTGTAAAATATCAAAATAATCATCGGCAACAGAGGAACGTATCGACCCATGGTGGTTGGCCATTTAGTTCCTCTGCATCAACGATTTCTTAGTATTATTGTGTGTGTGTGTGTATATATATATATATATATATATATATATATATATATATATACATATACATATACAGACGCGCATATATATATATATATATCTATATATATATATAGATATATATATATATATATATATATACTATATATATATATATATATATATATCTATCTATATATATATATATATATATATATATATATATATATATATATATATATATATATATATATATATATATACACACACACATATACAGACGCGCACGCTCGCAAGCACATCACTCGTGTTGGGTAAATATAGCTTAAATATTGACACGTCAGTGTTTTACGCAAATATGTCTAGATAGACAAGGTAGTTCAAAGTAAAAGAAGTAAATGGTATTGAACGAACGAACTCTGTATCATTTAGTTCAGAGACCCAGATATCTGGCGTCTGGCATGGTGCCCATCTTGCCGAATGAACGCCGGTAAGGGTAGTATACCCCATTGGGAGCCTTGGCACCCCAAGCGTGGTCAGGGAATGGAGCAACTTTATTATTATTGTTATTATTGTCAAAAGTGACGGTGTTTCTTTTCGTCTTGCCAGCTAGCCATAAGGTTTGGCTAGTTTCGCAATGACTGATCCTTTTTTTTATTTATCTCATTTTTTTGAAATGCAATGCTTTAGTTGATGTGAGAAAAACAACTTATTATGTAGAACATTTGTAGCAGATATTCACTAGCTCTATTTTGCTTCGTAAGAGTCACATTGATCATAAGTGAGTTAAGGAAGTCATCATATAATTAAGGTTGTGGGTGGATGCACTTCAAGGACTGTGGTACCCGCACATTAAATGGCAGTTTCATTTTACGCACATACACATACCGCATATATATATATATATATATATATATATATTATATATATATATATATATATATGTAGAACCTACTGGTCACTTTTTACCAGATACATGGGCAGTTGTAATAGCCACAATGCCCTCTTAACTTCCTGAATTCTTCTTCTTCTTCTTCTTCTTTTTTATACGCTTGTCACTGCAAAGCCGGAAGTTCAAAGAAATTTTGAAAAAATTGTGATGTCTGGTACCGGGAAACGAACCCAGGTCCCATAATCACTAAGCGGTCAGTTTAGGAAATCCAGACTCATTCGGCCCATCAGTCATATTGATGCCTGTATAGAATATTGTGAATGTAACTTTCTCTATATTTGCAACCTTATGATATTCAGATATTCCAGAATACATACAGAATGGGAAATAAGCACATAATATAATTGTGCTACGCGAATGACGTTCATCAGTAATAAAAATATATATTTGCCCTCCATCCCCTTTTCTCTGATATTCTTGTAACAGAAACTGTTTTGATTTATAAATATTTTAGCAGTATTTGGAAATTTTAAAAACATGAACAGTGCATAACTATGATTGCAGAGTGCGATTTGCGATTGCTCTCACACAAACTTAGTTGAGTGCGGTTTAGAGTATATCCCTCTGACCTGTCATAGCGAATGGGGTACAAAATATTATATGGATGCACAACTCGGAGAGAGAGAGAGAGAGAGAGAGAGAGAGAGAGAGAGAGAGAGAGAGAGAGAGAGAGGCTCATGTGCTTGGTGTGGGAGGGGTGGGGGGGATGAGCCAGAACTCAAGTCTACTGTATGACAGGTGGGTGTCATCGCATCCCGGCCCATCTGACAACGTACCCCGGACTTATCTAACTATTTTTTTTTTAATGCGCGCTGGTTAATTAGTGATGGTGGAATTGAATGTAAGAGACAGTCTGCTTAATTTGCTAATAGCAGTTTTTAAAAATCTTTTTACGAAGGTGAAGCAACCAGGGAGGTGTTCATTGGCATGTTGTAACTGGAAGAACAATGAAATTTTGCATATATATATATATATATATTATATATATATATATATATATATATATATATATATATAGGCTCTCGGTAACAATTATATTTGTGAAAATTCGTACCTTACGTACTGAAGGAAGTAAAAGGTCAAATCACAGTCATGATAGATTTTCATTGCTGTTTTGAGTATTCATGCTGATTGTTGGTGATGCTATACGTTATTGATTTTTATTGTCAGAAAGTAACCACTATAACATGGTAATCTTATGTTAATCATATGTAGCATAGTAATGGTATGTACTTGGATGTATGCCTTCGTGTTTATACAGTATAATTTCAGATAATAACGTTACGTAATAAAGTTCTGTGTGACCCCGTTGACAACTGTTTAGTTTCTTGTGCTTATTCACTGTTCTTGCTTGAAAACTTCAGCAGTTATTGGCTCGTATTTTTTTCGGGAAACCGCCCTGGAAGTTTAGAATGAGGAAAAGTTAAAATAGCAACTCATTGAAAGTTCTTCGAAACCATCCAAATATTAACATTAGAAAGTGGGCATGTTTCACATTGTGCATAAGTTTTTTTTCTTTCTCTTTATTTCTACCCATGTAATTGACTGACCGTTTTTTATAAACTATAGATACTCCATTTTTTTTATAAACTCAATACATACTGATAGTTTTGAAATGCTATGTCCTTGGGTGGGATGAAATTGACGCTAAGGTAATTGACGAGTGACACGAATCGCCAACAAGGCAGAGAAAAGTCTCGGGCACAAGGGCAATCGTGAGTCTCCCACGTCGCTTTGTGAGTCGTCATTTGGAGCAGGCCCTAAGGGCAACTCTACAGAAATTCTCCAGATGGGAGAATGAAAGAGGAAGTAGAATGGAGGAGGGTTGGGGGAAGAGGTGGAGGAGGAGGAAGATGTTTTGCCAAAAGTAAAGGGTGTTGCCGTTTGTTACCTTCAAGGTGAATTGTATGGGGTTGTTTCTATAGGGATCGTTTTTTCATTAGTATCCTTAGAGGGGCAACGGTTTTGTTAGAACGGAGGGGTCGTTACTTGTATCTGGTTTTTTGGGGGGTGCTGGCCAGTTAGTTTTACATAATAACTCTTTGTCCATCAGACTAGCGTTTAGTTATTTCTTGTATTTTGTGTTATCCCAATACGAACGCATTTAAGATTATATGCATGTATGTATAAAAAAAATTCCTCACACACACACACACACACACACACACACACACACACATATATATATACTATATATGTTATAATATATATAAGTAATTATATATACTTATAATATATATTGGGGATTCATATTTATGTCGTTTGTGTTTGTTCACAGAAAAGAAAATATTGGAAATGATTGACTCGAACTCTTTGTTGGTGCCCATGACATTTCGTTAAAAAGCGTTGTCAATAATCCATCCAACAGAAGCGTAAACTTTCTTATTTATTCAAAAGACATTTATTACTTGTCTTTGAATACAATACAATGCAGATTAAAATGTTGACTCGTAATTTTTGCTGTATTTGATTTAGTTTCCTTTGCTGATGGCTTTGCAGTAAATGTTGATCCGATTTTAATTTCTCGTTCTTTTTTGGAAAGGGGTTAGCCCTACTATTCACGTAATTGATAGAAAAGAAAACAAGGCTTCATGGTCACGTCCGTCGCCTGTTTTTGTTTTGTTTGCTTCTTCTCCCTCTTCTTTCTTCTTCTCGCTGCTGCATAGACGATGATGAAACGGTTGTCTGTCAGAGGCATTGGAAAATCCACTTCCTCTTCCCTGACCACGCATCACCTCTCGTCTATTATTTGTATTTTTTTTTATTACAAAGGCGCTTCCTTTTTCAATGTGTTTGTTTTGTTTGTTGTTGCGATATCTTCCTTACTGCGCTTCTTATTTATCTCGTCGTTACCCAACACAAACACACGCACAGGCACACGCTCAAGAGATGTGTATTGTATATATGTGTGTGTGTTGATGTCTTTGTGTATTAATTAATTTCTGATTTGTTTTAACATAAGAGCAAGACTGAATTTTAAATTCTCGTGTTTTGTTTGTTTATGATATAATCTGCTATTTTACTTGTTTATCTTGAAAACATTTTGTAGTTATTTCCTAACGTTCAGTCTTAACATCACTGTTTTTCTTGCTGATTTGGTTTATTTGATTTATGACCTCTATTATTACCGTAAAGAGTTCTATTTCTGGAAATAATAGAGGTTGAAGAAGTAGGCACTAATATAGTAGAAGTGCTTATATATATAATTTTATATTCTACTATTGTAGGAAAGACAATAAAATAGTTTTGCATCGTCTGCTGTCACAAAAACTGTCATAAGTCGTGCATAGCAGAGAAGTTACAAAGGATGTAAAAAAAAAAGATAAAGTAAAAAGTCCCGTTGTACTGACCTTGCTCCCCGTTGCTTCCGAGCTACATTGGAAAATGGTACACTACATATAAGTTACAAAGACAAATACCGTTTTTATTAAGTCTACTGACGTTGGATTATATTTTCTGCTCTCTCTCTCTCTCTCTCTCTCTCTCTCTCTCTCTCTCTCTCTCTCTCTCTCTCTCTCTCTCTCTCATTTTCTTCCTTTCATGAAGCAACAAGGAGAGAAAAGTAAAAGGACTGCAGGGAGACAGAATGAGAATGAACTTTTACTTAATATGAAATATTAACTTCATTATAATAGCAGTTCTCTCTCTCTCTCTCTCTCTCTCTCTCTCTCTCTCTCTCTCTCTCTCTCTCTCTCTCTCTCTCTCTCTTCTCAGCATTATTATTTTTTAAAACATCCATCCAGTTCAAGTTTGACATATGTGCTGTACGATTAACAAGAAATATGTTTTAATAAGATTTTCATTGTATAGTTATTTAACAAATATATTTTGATAATTTATAGACTTGAGGCTTCCGGAATCCAGTTATTTACTGTTCATTTTCATGTAGCAGAAACGAGATAGTAATTTCTGTTGCACTTATAGATCAACATTTTTCCAATGTTTGTATTATTATTTGAGACGTTACGTAAAGGCCTTGGATTCTGTTTTAAATGATATGTGCGCACTTACATAAGTAACTATGGTAATAAATATAATTATACTAATCTTGATTTTTGCATAGATAGGGGTATTATGGGAGAGAGAATGTTGTAGTAAAATGAGAAAGGATATTTATGGATTGAATCATTTCCTCCGCAAAAATCGCTCTGTTTTTGGAAGTCATACATTAGTTATTTTGCTTTTATCTATATTTATTTATCCGATATAATTGCCTCATTGCGCCCATATTCAGACAGACAAACTATATTTCGCCAGTCCTCTATACCTTCATTACATGCTACTCTATTCATTTATTCCATAAATTTTTTTTTTCGTTCTGCAATAGTCATGTGCACGCACCCACCTGACACTAAACTCGCTGTTGACCTCGTTTTTCTTCTTATCACAATCATGAATCATCTGGCGGCGTAACTGATTACCGCTTTTATCGTTTCGTATATTCTCATTTTTTGTTATCAGCATATCTTGCCTGTCACACACTTTGTCTCGTTATGCATTTCTTAGCAGAATAGCAGCAGCCCGCAGTTAACCAGCTACAATAGGTGCGTGTGTGTGACGTGGACAGCCCAATGCGGACAGGGAAGTACGTTACCAAGGTCGGGGACCGATGGGTGTTGAGCTGTGGGTGGGTTGAGAATTGTTGCAGGTATATGCGTGCAGTGGGAAGCAAGAAGGTTTAATTATTTATAATAATTTTGTACCTGATTTGTGGCATTATATTGAATATGCAAAAGATACCGAGAGATTAAAGCAATAAAAATCTTACTATCTGGAAATGATAGCAGCAAGGAGGAAGGGTCGGAGAACAATGTCCTGCAGTGAAGGACATCAGCTGATGACTTTTTAGTCATTCAGAAGCTAATGTGGTATTTGGTGTTGCATGTTTATTAATGAATAAAGGAAGGGGAGAGAATCGTTTTTTTCTTAGTCTAAACAGGTCATCAACGCAATTGATTCATTGAAAACAAATTCAGAATGTATATGTGAACAGTAAACGAAAACCTTAAAAAAAAAAAAAAAAAAAAAAAGATCCCTCCTGAATAAATAGGCAAATGGTATGGACGACGTGCAAAGAGGAATATCAGCATAGAAACAAAGACTTATTCCTTAGATCGTCTAAGAAATTGTGGGTGTGGGATTTTGTGTTGTGGTCATATTGTCAAGCGAGGTATAACTGGAGTGGGTGGGGCTGATTAAGCAGAAGTAGACTTTGAGGACGGGAAGGAGGCTGGAGAAGGGAGAGAAGGCAAGAGGGGGAAAAAAATAAAAAAATCATATCAGGGTTGGAATGTTGAGGGGTAGGGTGGTTGGGGGTTGGGGGTTTGGGCAGGGAAAAGAGAGAGGGAAGGAATGAGTATGTGAAGCAACAGCCTCTGCTCAGCCATCGAGGCGTTTTGATTCTATTCTTCTTTCAACCTTAGTCCGTAGTTGTTGACGGAAATCGCCTGGCAGAAAACTGCCGATCCTTCCGACGTGGTAGAATAAAGGTGTTGTTTTAGCCATCCAGCCGCGCCGCTTCCGTGTTTATTAATTATTTCCTCTTTCTTGTACTGTTACGTCATGTTTTCATTTCTGGTTTGCATATAAAACGGTACTTGCTCGTGTTCGGCCGATGTATTTGGATATATGTGTTTATATATATATATATATATATATATATATATATATATATATATATATATATACACATTAATGAAACAAAGTTCAGCACAATTATTTAAAGCATGTATGTATGTTATGTGTACATACATGAAAATATATATATATATATATTTAAAATATATATAATATTATTAATAATATATCTTATATACTTATATTATAGATATATATATATATATATATATATAATATGATACTCTATATATATCTATAGATATAGATATATATATATATATATATATATGATATATATATATATATATTCTATATATATATATATATAGTATATATATATATGTATATACATATATCTATATATATATCTATATATATTATTATATATATATATATATATATATGAATGTGTGTGCGTGTGCAAACATTATTTTTGTGTATGCATACATACATGCTCTATATACTTGTGCTTCCCTTTAGGAATCTCTCTCTCTCTCTCTCTCTCTCATTTAGTTCAATACTTTGTTGTGCTGACTTCACATTGTAACGTAAGCATCTATTATGTAATTAATAGGATTCTCCCATCTGTTCCGGTATTATGTCCTGTTACTTGGATATTTATTTGTGGCGGTGTAGTATAAGTCTCTCTCTCTCTCTCTCTCTCTCTCTCTCTCTCTCTCTCTCTCTCTCTCTCTCTCCTTTGTTCCCATTAGGTCCATATACTTCCCTTTCCTCTAGTTTGAGGAGCGATCAAAGCGTCCTTGGGTGCGGGAGGGACCCTGGGGGTACCAGACATGGGACCAGCTTCATCCTTCTTGTCTCGCTTCCTACTCTTCTTCAGTAACTTTGTTTCTTCGTCTTGATTAATGTTTATTTGTTTTCGTTCATTATCCATTTTATTACATGGAAATTTGTTCTATTTCCCGATCCTCTTTCCCTGATACCTCTCTTTGTAATTTGTCCGTGTTTTACCAGCTGCATTTCATTTCACCTCCCCGTCATTTCTGCTTACATTTACTTCCTGCTCATAATTACATTTGCTTTTTTACGGTTTGTTTACATTTTTTTTTCTGTTACCCTTCGGGTTTGGGATCCAGCGGTGTCTCTGTTTTATTCACACTGACCTTCTGTTAAGGAGGAAACGTTTATGTGTATCTTACTGCTGTGAGCTGTGAATTTGGAATTATGCTTACGCTATCATGTGTGAATAATCATATTTACGCGAAAAGGTGTCTGTATTCTCTCGTATAAAGCACGCACACACACATATATTTAAATGTATGTGTGTTTGTGGGTTTAAGTGTGTGTGCATGTGTGCGTCTTTTGGTGTAAGAAATGTTTTTTGAAGCCACCTACTATGAAGGTTTCTCCGCTTTTTCTACATATTTATATACAGAAATATTTTTTGGCATCGATTACTATGGCTCATGTAACTCATGTTAGTGAAAATCAATCAGTCACTCTGCAGCTAATATGTTTGATTTATTTATATACATGCATTTAAGCATGCAGTTAATACAAATCTATACTACTACTCATTCCAGGGCGCTGCAGTAAAGAACGCATAATATAAGCTTGACCTTTTCCAGTTCTCAGAAAAAGCGCCGGCGTAAGACTTTACCTTTTTGGACTCCACAATTTACTCATTTCGAGGAAGCCAGCGCGACTCGGCCCTCTCTCCTTGGGAATTCCGATGAGAGTGGGAAAAGGCAGCGTTATTCAGGGAGTTCGCTGGTGGCAGCATATTTCCTTTAATAATATTCTGGCATTGCGTCAAGAGACGATGCTGTCAGAAGCGTTAATTATCTGTGCGTATCCTTCTGTAGGTTTTTCATTTACCTAGAATCGTTGCAAGTAATTCACAGTAGAACTGGAAATGCTTATTTCTGTTTATAAGATCTTTCGAATACAGATATTGACCAGTTAGCATTAATCTTTGGGTGAAAGGGTTTAGAAATTCAATTTTATAATGAAGAAGGGGTTTCTTTCTTTCATTCCATAAAGAGGGAGTCACTCATTGTTTCAACGGAGAAAAAACAAAGTTAACGGGATGTGAATCTTAACAACTTCCTTGACACTTTACTTTCTTCACCAGGGAAAAGAATGTTTCGCGTGTTTCATGAATCTTAACATCAGTTCCAAAGCTTTGATACAATTAGCATTGTCAAGTTAAATTTTCATAAATTTCTGTTTGTTTATTTATTTGTTTATTTTTATTATATTGATTGTTTTTGTTCTGATTAATAATCCTCTATCCCCATTGGACCCGCAAAAAATATTTTCGACGTGCATTGCGTTATAAAGCTTTACATTCATGTTATTTTTAGTATTTCGTAAGTATTATGTAGTTCGCTTACAAGGAAATGAATCTTTCATGTATTAGTTACTTTATGTAACAGAAAGCTGTCCATTCAGTCATTTAAAGGCAGGCAAAGAATCCGGATGTATTCCTTTCAGAGCATGGAATTTGCATAATATTTAAAATGTTGGAGGCCACGACTTGAATTATGTGTCGTTGTATGACGTCATAGGCCACTGATTCTGCTCAAGGCTCATAAATTCCTTTGTGTCTTTCAGGTGGTGTGACGACGAATGGCTTTATAAGCTTCAGTGACTATTTAGCCCACGGTTTAATTCATTCATTTGAGAAGGCGATTTCAGGTGAATCATTCTTCTCAGACAGTCCTTGTATGTTAAGAGGAAGGTGAAATATTAGATTATAAAGTTTGAGTGGCACTTGGGAAGTGGCGCTGACTGAAGTGCGAATGGAACCAAAGACAGACACCCTTAAGTGGTCCAAATTGTTGGACACCCAACCCTGCACCATGAGGAGCACTGTGCCGTATTTCTATATATCACTTGAATACATATATGCAGGATTTCATTTCCATTAAATCTGGTCGTGCTTATGCAGATAAACAGTATATCATGTACCCAGCAGTCAGTCGAACCAGCTTAGAGAAAGACATTTGGCTCGCAGCCATATCTCATAATCCTTGTTGAAAACCGGAAGTCAGCGCCCAAAGAACTTCTTTAAAGAAAAGGAAGTATCCTGTTGAATATATGTACACACACACATATATATAGCTGTCCCTCGCCACTCGTTGCTGTGGGTCAGTCTGGTTAAATGGAAAAGAAAGAAAAGAGAAAGCTCCTTTCTCTTAATCTCCCTTTCTCTCTCCAGTATCACTGTCTCTTTCCCTCTTTCTTCTCATCTCGCTAATACCAACTCTCTCTCTCTCTCTCTCTCTCTCTCTCTCTCTCTCTCTCTCTCTCTCTCTCTCAAACAACTCTTCTTCTCTGTCTGCCTCTGTCTATCTTTCTCTCACTTTTTCCATCTTTCTTATACCTAACACCTCCTCTACTCTCTCTCTCTCTCTCTCTCTCTCTCTCTCTCTCTTTCTCTCTCCCTCCAACAATCACTGTCTTTTTCCCCTCTTTCTTCTCACTAATACCAACTCTCTCTCTCTCTCTCTCTCTCCTCTTCTCTAACTCTCACTAATCTTTTCTCTCTCTCCTCTCTCTCTCTCTCTCTCTCTCTCTCTCCTCTCTCTCTCTCTCTCTCTCTCTAATAACCCATCTACTCTCTCTCATTCTCTCTCTGTCAACCCCCTTCTCATATATGTTTACCCTATATGTTTACCCTATAGTATTCTTTTTCAAATGGTAAGTCATATGTATACAGAAATTATGCATGATAAATTCGTAAAGTAATTGAGTCTACGGGTATAACCAGCCTCGTTTCACGGGCAGAATCAGCTCCGTTTCGGGGAATCCATTTTCATCCCCACCCCCTTTGGAAGGGGGGAGGTAGGATGAAACCCCATTATAAAAACACGGTGTATTCGAATGCAATGTTGTGTCAAAATTTCAAAGCAATCGGTGAGGAACTTTTGGAGCATTGCTGTGGTTCAGTTTGGTTAAATGGAAAAGAAAGAAAAGACAAAGCTCCTTTCTCTTACTCTCTCCAACCATCACTGTCTCTTTCCCTCTTTCTTCTCACTAATACCATCTCTCTCTCTCTCTCTCTCTCTCTCTCTCTCTCTCTCTCTCAAACAACTGCTCTTCTTTGTCTCTCTCTCTCCCACTCACTTTTCCATCTTTCTCTTACCTAACACCCCTTCTACTCTCTCTCTCTCTCTCTCTCTCTCTCTCTCCTCTCTTCTCACTAATACCATCTCTCTCTCTCTCTCTCTCTCTCTCTCTCTCTCTCTCTCTCTCTCTCAAACAACTGCTCTTCTTTGTCTCTCTCTCTCTCCCACTCACTTTTCCATCTTTCTCCTACCTAACACCCCTTCTACTCTCTCTCTCTCTCTCCTCTCTCTCTCTCTCTCTTCGCTTGCTTTCTTTTCTCTTACTCTCCCTTTCTCTCTCCAACAATAACTGTCTCTTTCCCTCTTTCTTCTCACTAATACCAACTCTCTCTCTCTCTCTCTCTCTGTCTTTTTACTTCTTTCTTCTCCCTAATACCCCGTCTACTCTCTCTCACTTCCTCTCCCTCTCATTCTCTCTCTGTCAACCCCATTCTCAAACTCCACCCTCTTTGATGTCATAGTGTTCTTTTCCAAATGATAAGTCATATGTATACAGAAATTATCTATGATAAATTTGTAAAGTAACTAAGTCTACGGGTATAACCAGCCTAGTTTCACAGGCAGAACCAGCTTCGTTTCAGGGAATCCCTTCTCACCCCCACCCCTTTGGAATGTGGTGGCGGGAGGTAGGATGAAACCCCATTATAAAAACATGCGCGTATTCGAATGCAATGTTGTGTCAAAATTTAAAAGCAATCGGTCAAGAACTTTCGGAGATTTAAGATTTTGAACAAACGAACATTTACATTATAAATTTATATAGTATAAAGTAATTTGATTGAGATTTGGGATATCGGTAATTTTTTGTCCATGATAATTTTTCAGGGGCGTTCACACACACACACACACACACACACACACACACACACACACACTTAGGGTACTTATGATAGACAAGTGATGGTACTGTGTAATACTGTATGAATAGTGGTGATGCTGAGATATCTCCGTATGTGTAAAATTATTCAGGTCCAGGTATAGGATCGTGTCTAAGGAGAGAGAGAGAGAGAGAGAGAGAGAGAGAGAGAGAGAGAGAGAGAGAGAGAGAGAGAGATTAATTGTTCATGCAACCCGAGAACATACGTAAAAAATCTCTCTCATTCTTATGCCACATTCAGCCCTTGAATCATGTGGTGGACATGCTTTGCTGTTTGTAGTTATGGTAGGATTCAACAAGACGCTGATTAGATGCCAACATCTAATTGGATTCCTCTCTTTTCTTTATAGGAATATTGTTTTTCTCTGTTGTAAATCATTAGTTTAATTCCTTTTATCAGTGATAATTACGTATTAGGCTCTTGATACTGATCATTTTTTATGATATTTTTGTTGTTTTGAATCCTTTTTGTTTCCGAGGGAACGACATCCTTTGCTTGGGAATATGTATGGTAACCCTACTAAGTTAAACAGCTTTATCATTTTTGGCAATGCCTCATCCTTTTTCATTCTTAAAATGATCTGGAGAACGACAGTTCTGCAAGTAATGAGAGGGTTGAACTGTAGAATTTGAAGACAGACTCGCCACATAGTCTTTCGGTGCTACTGGTTACATGCTAAAAGGCAGGTAAGTGGGCAGGTGGTAGAATGACTTTGATTGACTTCCGTCCTTGTGACAGATCAAATGCTTGCCTTTGCGCTTCATGTTCACTTGTCGAAGTTTGTCTGTGGCAGCGTAATACTCTTGTGATCCAGACTGGTTTCGTCTTTATATCTTAGACCCTCTCCCAATCGGGGCTTTGGTGCTGCCAGTACGCCTCACATGGTCGCTGTAGGCGTTATGAATGGGTGTTTGCAGCGTCCCTTCGGCGCATAGCTACATTCACTTTCACTTTACCTTCAATCCTGTTTCCTTTCTTCAGTCTTGGTATTCAGCTCTGTCACCTTTTAGTCCAACCGCCGGGTTTTCTTCGAGCTCATCCTTTAGATCCTTGTACTTCAGTTTTCTTCTTTTCTGGATCTCCTTACCATGCTCCCAACCTCTCCAACTCCCTTTTTTCACTGTCTTGAACGCTGCAGCCGAATGAATCCAGTGTCTTGCTTGGTAGAGGAAATTCCATAAATCAGTCGGTCAGTGTAAGACTCTCTATAAGATGTCATAGGTATAAAGATGGAACTGGTCGATGTTTCATTTTTCCTGTGGTACATCTACATTGTACATCACACGTCATGTGTCGTCATTGCTAGAACTATGAGGATAAAATGATGTCGATGTCTGAAGTAAATAAGGACGAGAAAAACATCAGGGCTAACAGAACAGTGTTTATGTGTATTTCTGTTCAGTTCGCTCAGGTGTTTTTCTTGTCCATATTTATATCAGGTATCGTCATCACTGTATCCTTCTAGTGATAATAATGATGATCATATCGTTAAGTATTCCTTTAAGTATGTTTGTTTGCAAGTATTTTCGAGTCTCGCCTTTATGACTAATCAAATAATCGTAGATCCACAATTTGAATAATTTATACAAAGACAGAGCGCAGCAGCTTTATCTTTTCCAATTAACCATAACTCAGTTGATTAATATGGGACTGCGAATACATGCTGTACGTGATTGGCGTTATGCACTTTGGTGGTGATTCTGTTACCGTGTGCCTTGCCTGGAGGAAGAGTGGGCTGGGGAGGGGAGGAGAGGATAGCAGAGAGAGAGAGAGAGAGAGAGAGAGAGAGAGAGAGAGAGAGAGAGAGAGATGTGATGTTACAAATATGCTTAGAGTTTTTCATCCAATATACAGTATTGGAGCTAAACGATGTAACGATTAGTTGATTTACTTAACATATTTCTGTCTGTTTATCTATCAATCTGTCAGTTATTCCGTATATATTTTTTTATATATGCATATGCATACACACACAGTAGTCACTTACATATGTGTATGTGTGTGTGTGCTTGTGTAATATATAAGTGAGAGGCTGTGATACATGGATAAAAGTCTAGTTGAGTAAGTTTCGAGAGTATGTAATGTATATGTTGGTAATGGAAACGTTCAAAGAAATGTGTGAAAAGGGTAATTGTGATTTAAAAAATGTGATGAAGATTGTTAGATAAGTAAAAGAATGTACATGAATTTTTTTGTGGTTTTGCATTTGAGTATTAGGGAGAAGAAAAGTTGGAGGAAAGCATTTATAAATCTTATGCCTTGGAGGAGGGAGACAAAGGAACATAGAAAGGTGGCAGAGTTGTTGGAACGTTAAGAATTTAACATCTAAAAAATTAAATATTTTGTTAAAGTACGTAGAAGTCAGCTACGCTGGGTATGTAAAAAGGTTAATGTGCTTCATGGAGGAATGTGTTTAGGTGTTTGAAATGATGGTGCTACGCAGGTATTTTACGCAAGGGTCATCCTTTATTCAAGAACATCGTGGAAGCCACTTCGGTATTGTTATTGCTGCAGTCACCATCTTTTATAAGATGGTGCCTATGGGTTAAATGCAAATAACGTGTCAGGAGCTATGACTTTTGATGATGAAAGGAAAATGTATAGAAGTGACGAATTTAAAAGTAAATGAGTGGTATTGCAAAAAAAGACAAAAAAAGTTTCCCAATATAGATATAATACACACACACACACACACACACACACACACACACACACACACACACACACACACACACACATATATATATATATATATTATATATATATATATATATATATATATATATATAGTTGAGAGAGTGTGTGCGTGTGCGTATGTATCGGAGCTTGGATATATGCATTTATGCAGGCAGAAGCGTCAAGTATGCATTTTCTTAACCGTTCGTTTGTATGATGGATACATGGATTTGGAAGAGGAAGTACCCAATTAACGAACCTAAATCAGATGTAACTACCATATTTACAAATGCAGCTAATAAAGTGTTTAAAAATTTCACGGCATAAGGCATGTGCAATGAGATGCACGTGCATACTTCATGCGGTTAACAAAAATGTAACCGGAAGACGAGGAAAGGAAAAGCTCGTTTGGAATATTACCCTTTTTGTTTTTTTGAGGCTCTCTCTCTCTCTCTCTCTCTCTCTCTCTCTCCTTGCGACCGCAAATGTATCCCTTTCTAAAGGAAATCAACGTTGGTAGGGATGGCTTTTTTCACTTTGTTTCATACCAAAGCACTCCGTCCCTATACTCTCTCTCTCTCTCTCTCTCTCTCTCTCTCTCTGTAACTTTTGATCAAGATTGTTTTTCGTCCCTCTTAGAGTTTAGTTCATGTTAAGTAAAGTAAATCTCACTACTTTTTATTAAGTTCGAGCTTCCTGTTACCAACGTCTCTATTTTTATACATCCAACCCCCACCACAAGTATCCTTATGCCCCTAACATACTCAGATGAAAACTCCCTTCCCTTACTTCCCAACTTTTCTTTCTTCCCGAATTGAAAAAAATAAAGTGTGCGTGACAGTGGAGGTTAGAATTCTGATTATTATTTTTTTTTTTTCTTTTTTGCACGTGCTGTGTGATGATGTGAACGCAAATGGATGAATATGAGGAAGCCACTTACAAAAGGGAAAGAGGGGGAATGGGGAATTTAGGGAGGTCATGCGTTATTTGAAATACTTCAGAGAGAGAGAGAGAGAGAGAGAGAGAGAGAGAGAATCATAGAGAAGAGAGGAGAGAGAAGAAGAGTTGGCTTGGTTGGCTTTAAGAAAAGAAAAAAAAGTGTAATGTTATTGTTTCAGCTTATAGGAAAGGCGAATTCCTGGATGGACTTTGAAATATTTTCCCGACGTATTGGTAATAAGTAAAACGAAATTAATAAAAGAAAAGTACAAACGTGACTTTGTTGAACCAAAATTCGTATTTGCAATAGGACGGTTTAAAACCCATGTAATTCTTGTTCCTAAACTGGAGTAAAGACCGCTTTATTTTGGTGATCAAGCTTCATAATTACCATTTTTTTTCTTGTTTATCATCTTTCTTTTTTAATGGGTTGTCGACACCTTGTAATTGTTACCTTTTTTGTGCAAATGATTTTCCAATTTTTGGATTTATATTTTTATTCTTTTTGAATTAAAGCCTTTCCTTTTTTCTTTCTGTGCATTTTAAACATGGTATTTTCATATGAGATCGTTGCCTTATCATTTTGCTTCATATTATTTTTATATATATCCACTTTGTTTTCATTTGAATATTTATATCATGCACACTAATTTCCTGTTCGATAAAATTTATCTCTGTTGCTGAAAACGGATATAGGATTTATCTCGCCAAACCCGAAACCACCCCCCAAAGCAGCACCAGTTAAAAAACTGTGGTTGACCTCATTGGATTTTGTTTATTTGTCATGATTTCCTAATACTTGTTTGGGGCTAATTTATTTTCTGGGCAATCTCAGATTTATTTAATCTACGCCAATATCTATCCACCTATCTAAATCCTGTCTAATCTACAGAACCACCTATATAATATATATATATATATATATATAATATAGTATATATAATATATATACTATATCATATATATATATTTCAACAATACACCACAACACAACACACTATTAATATATAATATTATATTATAATATTAATATATTATATTATCCTATATATACTAATAATATATAATATATATATATATTTTTTTAAATATTTATACAATAAAGGGGGGGCCGGAAGCTGGCGAGCCTCAAAGCAAAGATATATTCCGAAGGAAGTAAGTAGGGGAAATAGGCATCCTTCATCTTTCAACAGTTTGATTATTCATTGGCCCGACGTTTCGCCGACGAAATTCCCAGGTACGCATTTTCAAGGCTTAAAAATATAATAATAAGTTTTACGAACTATTAATTTAAATTCTGATTTCTAATTTAATTTTACATTAAAAAAATTTGTCCATGGCAACACGCTCTCAATTGACAGCTAAAAAAGTAAAAAGTTTAAAAGGTCAAAAGGTAAAAGTTAAAGTTAAAATAAAAGTTAAAAGTTTAAAAAAGTTTAAAAAGTTAAAATTGAACAGCACCTTCAAAGTTCAGACATTATTTAAAAGTACTAGGCGAACTTCACTTAAAAATTTCAGAAAATACACCTACCTAATACAAAAAAAGAAAACAGATTGGTTTAAAACATGACCACAACTATACGGTAAAAATACACAGTGAGGTCAGATAACCAGAGCTGCCCAAACTAGGCTCATCATGAAACAATTTACAGAAGGGACATTTGGGGTATTTAACGACGGGTCTTCTACAGTCTTTTTAATAATGATCAGAATTCTAAAAATTGTCCAGGTTTGGTTGTTGATTCCGGCAGTTAGGCCCCTCCAAGATTAGAAAAATCCTTTGCTTGTCCAATATATGTTTTACATTGGTTTTTTTGCAGTGATTCCGTAATATTGGACTTGATTTCTGGGATTTGATAACCTACTACCCATGTTCTAATGGCTTATGCCCCCTGTGGGAATCAATTTCGAACCCTTTCAAAACAGCCTCCTCAGTGCATCCCATTCGTAATGTCCCGTGATTCACATCTCGGGGCAAGTAATTTATTATTATACGACGCTAGGGCGAAAACGGAAAGCAAGGCAGGACTGAGTCCGGTGGGTCTTTTGACTCTAAACCAGCGATCCAATTGGTTAAGGGGATTTTCTTGGGGATAACATTTTTCAAGTCCACAGGCCACGGAAACATCTTTTGGAATAGTTGGATGTGGCATTGTTCTCCTAAAGGTTATCATCATGCCAAGAAAGGGAAACTTGCAAACATCCTTTAGTCTCGATTACAGTAGATACCGGTGTTTGAAATGCAACCATTTTCTCTGCTCAGCAGTTTTGTTTTAGAAGATCTAAAGAAAAAAAGTCGTGAAAGGAAAAACAATTATTACTTTAAAAGAATATTTCACCAGAAAGGATATTTCGCTCGTGAAAGCTTAACCAGTTCCATTTGGATGGACGTGGAGTAATATATATTTTATATATATTATTATATTGTGCACGTATACATACATACAGAGGGAATGTGTGAGTATAAAAACGAAGGCTGTGTGTTAGATGAAAGAAGTTGAATTTCTTCAAAACATTTACACTTACCTTAAGATTAAGGCTTTTTGATTGATTCTCGTTGTTAAGAATGTTAAATGCTAAGTTAGTGGGTAAGAATGTTGGTATTACTGATAGTTACTGAAAGCAATTGGTATCGTCTACGATGGAAACGAAGCATGTGTTAGAAAGTAGGAGGAGAGAGGCAAGTTTGGTGTAATATTAAGTCTTAGTCACGGTGTGTTATGACTCTTGATTGTTCAGTATCATGAAAGATGTTGTAAAGTTAGTAGTCTGAGAATGGATAACTTGACGGTCCCAAGATATGAGTGGTGAATATAATGTAGTTATAGGTAAAGGATACCAGAACATTGCTGCTTGAAGATAGTGAAGAGAAGCTGCAGAAACTATTAGCAAAGTTGAAAAATGTTACAAGAGTGAATAAAGAGTGCAAGTTTTCCGTAAAAGAGAATGTTTGAATGCCCGAAATTAGAACCAAGGATCTAAACATTCGGTGAAGTTAGATGTCATGTCAGTCATTTGCTCTTAATGCAAATATAAACTCTTTGGTTTCAATAACCGGACGAAACATTTTAATAAAATCTCTACTTCCTCGGTAGAGCTTTTCAGCTGCTCTTTGTACATGCGTACAAAGTACTTGCGTTCGTTGTTAGCTTCTATCATTCCTATGGCAAACAGTAAAGAGCCCTGGGCTGACTTTTGGTGGACATCAGCACTTTAAAAAATAACTCACTATCATAAAGATCATGAGTTTACTGTTGTAGTAAATGCGTTCATGTTTATTCCATTTTCAAGATGATGGTGTTGGTAATGATCCAGAAGATAGGTCATCTTAGTGTGAGTTACCTTAGTATTATTATTCAGTAAATTAGTTCAAGGACTTGAATTGTTTACTGGCGTTAAACCAGTCTCAAGGTAATTAATCAACTAACTTGATGCCTTTGTTAGTCTCCAAAATTTCAAGAAGCCAAAGTAACCTTATTTTTTTTCTTAGGGCGTTTCAAAATATAGGGGGTTCATTTCTTTGAAGGCCTGGCATCCATTCTGCTTGCAATTTCCCTGGCTATTTAACCCACAATATAAGCTTTCTTAGGCCGGAGAAAAAGTGTTTTTATGAAAAAGTTTCTCAAATAAAGTCATTGTTCACTTTATAACCTGCATTCCACAAATAAACATTGCGAGCGTTCTCTAGAGAGCTCCACATGCTTGAGCATTGCTTTAGGTTAGCACGCACGGTCTTTCATTTTAAAGTAATGTATTTAATTTCATGTGCTCCACACTGCGTTTCTTCAGCTGTGGAATTTTTAATGGTTTGTTATTCATTAAATTATTAATTATTTAATTATTATTAATTATTATTATTAATTATTATTATTATTATTGATGCAATATCCCCTAGGCATTAGGCGATTTTGTCATTTTTGGAGCTTTTTCTCTCTGCCCCGGGATTTTCGGGCATAAAATTAGTCCTAAGCCCGGGATCCCGAGTATTCCCGGGATTTTCAATTGTGTAAAACCCTTTCAGGATTTTGATGTCTTAACGTTCCAGATATGCAGAAATGTTACTGTAGATTGTCTTATTAATTTCACCTAATGTTTAATTCCTGCATACACTTTGTTTTTCAACACGTTATTTGGCATTTGCCTGATTTCTACATGAATAAAGTCCTATTGCCATGATGAAATAAAATCGATAATGAAATAATACATTTTGAGTAGGGTATTGTAAATATGCGATGATTGTATAATACTTGTCTGTGAATATGTTATAATTATATAGTAATATTATATAAATATATAATAATAAATATTATAATATAACATATATATGTTACGCTATGTGTAATGATTATATAAATTAATAATAAATTAATTAACTATATATATATAATATATACTATTAATATACTAGTATATATTATTATTAATAAATAATAATGGGACGGCGTAATCACGCCGAAGGCAGTCCCATTTGGGTAATATATTAATACATATATTATTATATATGATATATATATAATATATAGTATATATATATATATGTGCATTATAATATATAATGGGAGGGCGGTAATCACGGCGGAAGCCAGTATATATATATATGTTATAAGTAATAATAATTAAATAATATATAATTAATGGGAAGGGTAATCACGCCAGAAAAGCAGTTCCCATTATATATAGTATACTATAAAAGTATATATTATATATAATATATATATAACTATATTCATATATATATATAATATAACTATTATATGATGTGTATAATATATATTTATATTTATATATTTACTATATATGGGATCTGCCTTCGCGTCGATTATCCGTCCAAAAATATATACAAAAGTAAAGGTATTAAGTAAACAACTAAAACCAAGTAAATACTAACGTTTCCCAACCATTGATAAAGAAGGAATGTGTTCCCTCTTGAAAAATCTGCAAACTTGTGCTACATGATTATTTTGTCATGGTTTTATATCTCCGTCCTCTTATAGATTTAGCTACTGAGAGTAACTGGTAACAATGGAATAGGCGCTTTATCTTCCCTCCAGGGATTAATTTGACAGGCCTTATCTTGTGCAAAAAGCATTTGCAACGCCAATTTTTGTGCAATTAGCCCAAGATGCCTGTTTTATGGGAAAATACAATTATCCAACTAAAATAAAAATAAAGTTATTTTTATGTAAATATCAAAAAACAGTGGACATAATCTAACGACATATATCGATTATTTAAATTCATACAGATAGTGACAGAAATTGTCTATATGTACAGTATATATAAATATAAACAACAACAAGTCCACAACCTTTCTGCAGTCAGATTTGTACTATAATTGTACTTAATTTTATCCCGGGATTTCCCGTGATGTGCAAACATATTCCGGGATTATTAAACCTTGAAAATTGTCCGGGATCCCGGGAAACAAACCCTACAGTAGGCATTCCAGTCCTTTGCTAAATTGATTAATGTTGGTTTGCCTTGATTTTCAACATTTTCTGTGGGACAAAATTTTTCCGCTTTTAAAATAAAAGATGATTGAAATGTAGGTTTGGTTTAGTTTCTTGGGTAATACTGTAAGTGATAAAATGGTTTATGTGCACCTTTGTAACTATTTATAGGTCTTGTTTTTTGGTGTATGTTTGTGTTAATGGAAATGTGTGCGCAAATGTATTTGTAGGTCGTGTTTTTCAAGCTATTCCTTTTGTTTCTATGTATTTATGAAAATGTTACAATTACGTACTCGTGTCTCCTTCAGAATTGTCCTTCTGTGGGAAATATAGCTCGAAATATATTTCTCTAGCTTTTTTATTTTCTATATGATTAAATAATAATAAAACGATTAGGTAATTGCCATGTTCAGTTAAGTGTATTGAATTTGTTTCTTTCCCTGCTGTGAAGTGTGGTTCTCCATATTTTATTTAAAACAAGATGCAAGCATAACAGGGCAGAATATTAAAATACCAGGCTCCTAATTAACGCTCAAAACGGAGTTAACAGAATTAGTATGCAATTCGAGTCATCAAGTGTACTGCGTTCTTAATTCTAACCATTATACTTGCAAACTGAGAATTTGATGTCCAGGTTATTAAGTATTAGTATTGAATTACGTTGTTACTACTATTATTGCCTTTTTATCCCAGTGTCTCGTGTCCCGGGTAGGAGGACGACAATTATATAAGTGAGATCTATTCCCAAAAGACTTAACTTCGGTACGTATATAAAAATAAGAAAAAAAATGGATGTACACCTTTTTTGTATGCAGGGGTATTCTTAGAATGTCAGCTTTGTCCATTTTTAGTTAACCATTAATTTCACATGAAAGATGTGTGATTTTATAGCTATAAAGGAATTCCGTCCTTTTTCATTTATGGAATACAGGAGTGCGATAGCGGGTTAATTATATGGTTTTCAGACTTTCATTTGTCTAAGCAAAGTTGTTAATAAATCAAGGCGTTTGTTGACGCCTTTCCAAATGTGGGCAGAACTCTTTTGTAACACGTTTTATCTTTGTAGTTTCGTAACTTACAATAAGGTATAGAATTAACAGTGATTCATCAAGGGTTACATTGAGCCCCCGTAATTAACATTATTAACAGCTCCATATCATTAGAAAAAATGGATTTGATTTATTTTTATTCTCTAACGTAATTATTAACCTTTGTGGTGATAACTTGTAATCGTACATTTTTACACACACAAACACACAACACACACACACACAGTAGTCTAAGGCATGCATTGTATGTATAAGGCGTGCATTGTATGAGTTCTTGCAGGCCGAATAAAACCTCATTGTATGTGAGAGTAATTATTATTCGTTCGTTAGTTGCGCCTTCAGGTAATGTGTGTGTCTTTGAGGTGAGCAGAAAAATTATTTCTCCTTAGGAATCTTAATGACTTTTGTGCCTGTGGACATTTCTTTGTTTGGAATGAAGATGCAGCTGATGTAGCTGCCGCAATTGACAGACCTGAGGTACATGATTTAAGAAGATTCAGGAAGCAAGAGTTTCAGTTATTACCACTGATGTTGTGACGCCAAATTACACATATTCATAAATCTATCGGGCAATCAATCATGGTACACGAAATGACACAGGAAGATGCTTGTTTTGAGATAGATGCAGTAAGTGAAAACAAATGCTATGCTCGACACACACGCACACACACACAGTGTCAACTGAATTCTTGAATCATCTGGCATCTCAGATAAAGGTAATATGAAAGTAGGAGATATACCCATGGTAGTCGACTATTATTGATTCTGCTCCCAGGGAGGAGAAATATATATCTTCGAGCAGAGGAGCGTCTTGTTCATGTAGAATGTTATTAAAAGATTTAAGGATATAAACCTTTCCTTGTAACTTAAGAATTTCTCAGATCTTTTCTAAGATATTGAACATTCTTATATGTTAATGATTTTCGATTTAGGAAAACGGTGTCAAGAAAATAGAACAGAAAGTTAATTTTGATGGAGTTAGTCGACAAAGTTCAAGTAACGACGTAAGTAAATACTGAATAGTCAGCATTGTGCGAGGGATGAAGTGTCTTGTTAACTTGAAATTGTATTAATAAATCATGAAAATTTTTCATTTTTGTCATGTTAGAAACTAATAATTTCCATATTATTGAGCGAAGGCGAATGGGATTGATACATGTCTTCCATAATAATTATATAATCGAGTACACTTTTGAGCTGTCTTTGTTAAAAAATTCTTTGTTGTCTGTGACGGTAATGTATGTTAAAAGAAAAAGATTCTGACAAGTGCTTCAGAAAATTAATGATAAACATATATATATATCTATATATATATATATATATATATAATATATATATATACACATATATATATGTAACATATATTATATATATATATATATATATATATATATATATATATATTATATATTATATATAGATGTGTATATATATATATATATATATATATATATCAGTATATATATATATATATATATATATATATATATATATATATAATATATATATATATATATATATATATTGTTCAGGATTAAAGCCAGAAGCCAAGTAAAAGTAATACCCTTTTTCGAGTTGCCCATCTGAACTGAAAGCCTCCGTTCTTTCTAAACCATCCATATTCCTATTGGCTGTCTTGGAATTAATCTCCACAGGTGTCCTGAAGGGGGTGGAGCCCTAGGCCGAGATTTTAAAAGGATGAGGACACACACCTTGCTCTCAGGAATTCCTCAAAAATTCTCAGAAGCGTCCTAGAACTCAGACGCCTCTCACCTGCATAACACCACTTCCCCCCTTTTTGCCCAGATCGATCAGCAGATGAGAAGACAACAAGACCAAGGATTTGCAGGAACTATGCGAGTAATTTCTAGTGCAGTCAGTGAATCATTTTTGCCTCTTGTCTATATTTTGTTTCATTCTTCCAAGGCGACTCCCTCCCCTTCTTGGCTCAGCTTCTCAGTCCCCAATTTTGGTTCAATGCTATGAATAATTCCCTTGTACTGCTAGTAACGATGTTAAACTTCCCCCCAGTTAATCAAGCAACATTCTATGCCCCCTTGAGTGAGCTTTAATATGAAATGATAAGAGCATGTAATGTGCAACGTTTCCCCACGTGTCCATCACTTTAGTACTGATGCTAGAATGCAATCTCTTTGCAGACAAATACCGTGCCTGGTTGTGAGAGAAAAATTGGGAACCCTTGGAAATGACAGTTGTGTTGAAATAACTCGCTTTGTGCAAATCATATCTCTGGGTCTGGGTCATTTCTCAATCACGTGTCTCTGGTGGATCTGCAATCAACCACCTTCCATTAATTTCTGGACCTACACATAATTCAAATGTAAATATAGCTCATTTAAATTAAAGGCCAGAGTTTTATGTCAATTCCTCCTTTCAGTAATATCGGCCTTCAGCCGTGGATTTTTGTTTATATTAACTCGTGTCCCTCCAGGCAAGGCCATTTTATGAGTGCTAGTAAGTCACATAAGTTTTCACTGAGGGAACGAGCAGTTCATTACAATATATATATGTGTATACGAAGCTCAAATTCTTACTTTGGAAGAGCTAAAAATAGTGGTGTGTTTCTTAAATATCGGATATTCTAGAAAATTATTAACCAAAACCAAAATTAACAAAAGGAAGGATTAAATATACTCGGATGTTGCTTACACAAGGAAGAGTAGACATAATTATGATCTTCACGAGAAGAATCAGGCGATAGTGTTTTGTAAATGAGATAATTGCTCTTCTCTTTGAGAAGACCATATCATTTCAACTGTTGGCCTAGAAATTGGGGCCAAGAACATAATTTTGCCCCAGTTCCTCAAAGAAAAAAAAGTGAGTCATGCGTTTTCATGACAACTCCCTCATGAAAACGTCTCTCTCTCTCTCTCTTTTGGTACGTCTGCGCCCGAGCTCTCACACAGCTCTAGTTATGCCCCCGGTGGCTATTTACTTGAGCACGTAAAACAGCTGTTTGCGTGTTGCAGTGTTTTCTCTGTTGTCTCTGTGCTGCAGGCGGTATAGGCAAGGGCTTCTGTGCAGTGTTTCGTGCAGGGGTAAGAGTAGCAGGAATCCCTGAAAATTGCGAATGAGGAAGGTTAATTATAATCGCTTAAATGTGTCACACTTCCTTTCACGCCTTTAAGAATTTGGTTTGATCATTGTTTGGTATATGATTTTATTCCTGGAGTATGTTGTAGCTTTCATTTATTTTACCTTTTCATTCAACATTTAGTTGCTTTCTGTATTCTTTTCATTTTAGTTTTCATTTATTTGGCCAAAGAAATTAAAAAGTGGGGGGTTTATACTAGGTGCCAAATGTTAGTGACTAGTGAAATAGAACAGTGAAACAAAACAATTTGGAGATCTGGGCTTTCCCTGACATTTCGATCTAAGTGTGTCACAAGCATGGGCGTTTTATGAACATCAGCGTTGGGTATGATGTCATTGAACGTTTATCTGAACGTATCCAGTTTCAGTAAAGCTTTATACAGGAAATGCATTCACCTACATTAATTCTCCCTCTCTTTCTCTTCAATAATGTCTTTGTGCCACTATAAGGGTAAGGCCACACCGGGCGCGGGGAGCGTCGAGGTTGCAGGCACGTCTCGGGCGGGAGAGCAGCGTCAAAACTACACATGGCCACACCAGAAACGCCACCCTCCCTCCTTCCCTCCCGCGCGTCACTCTCAGCAGTCAAAGATATACTTCTTTGCAAAGTAACGTTTGGATAGGAAATTGCCTTTAATAGAAATCGTAAGTGTCAAACTTGACGATAGAGTACGTATAACCTAAAGGTCTTTTGGTTCTTTGCTTGGCAGTGAATTTTGTGATAATAAAAGGTTAATATCCATATATATATATTTTTACTTCCCATATAGTTATTACTTTTGGGGAAGTGAAAAGAAAATGTGGATTTTAACTTTTCATTATTGCAAAACTAACAGCATATAGGGTTACTTCCTTAAAGATACTTAGAGAAACAAAAGAGCGAGAATTAATTGCAAATTATGTAAGACGTATAATTGATTATTGTCTGAATTATGTTGAAATAAAACGATTTACCGGTATTTAAAACAAAATAGTTTAATGGAAACTACATAAAAGAAAGTAACACAAGGAAAAATCAGTTTTGCTTCATTGTTAACATTAATAAAGAAAGTACAAAGTACCACGAATATTTCATAAATAAGTGATACTGCTCCACTGAGGATTCGTATAGTTATCAAGTCTATGCAGCTGGACAAGGATTATTTGATTGGCTGAGTGCATAATAGTTGGCACCTTTAAGTTTTTTGGGGGTCGAATGCATGACACCGATGGCTACATCTGAGGGCCACTTGTTCTACTCCTCTTCCATTTCTTGAAAAAAAGTAATTTTATGGAATGGATCACAGGGATCCCACAAAGCTCTCTTCCGAAACACCTCCCCAATTAAATGATTCTTATGTAGCCACTACCGCTGAACAGGTGACACTTCGGCAACTGATTGCCAGTTCATCTGCACGTTAGTGACCATGTCAGGTCGGAGGGTCTATTTACGTAGTGTGGTCCTTTTTCTATATTCACTTTAAATTCAGTGATGAACTCATCCCCTGGGAAAGTATTTAGACTATATAAGAACTCATTGAACGCATTCTGAAAGTACACAAATGAGAGGTGCTGAAATAACTGCTAATTTAAGCATGCATTACAGATATGGAATAATTAACTCGATATTTTACTGAATAGATAATAAATGTAGTCGCTTAAAACTTAATCGTTTCTATGCTAATATCAGTTACTTAACAATGATAATATGCTTTAAACAATTTCTAGGTTACTAATGAAAGTTCCTTAATACGGGAACTAACTTCACAACATAGTTATCAATATAATCAATAAAGGGAAGTAACCATTCAAGTAACATAGTCCCTCCCTAATCATATAGAAAATGGGGTTGTTTCGGTTGAAGACGCCTGAACCGCCGCGGTATTTTAAAACATGTTACATCGCCAGGCGGCAACTGCAGAGGGTCGAGCCGTCCCGCTAGTCTTGTGTGGCCACCCGCATAAGATACTTATGATTCAAACTGCCGCGGGAACCTCTTCCCTCCAACCTCCACGCTCGCCGCGTTTGGTGTGGCCTCACCCTAAAGGATTCATTTTGTATCTATTTTTATCGTAGTTCCCAAAAGCCTATTTAGCGAAAATAGGCTTTATTAAAAAATTAGACATGTTGCCAGAAAACAGTATTCTCTCTCTCTCTCTCTCTCTCTCTCTCTCTCTCTCTCTCTCTCTCTCTCTCTCTCTCTCTCTCTCACACACACATTAATGGAAGGGAACCGAGTAGTGTTTCAATTCTGTCAGCCTTATTGTAATTCCCTGCCGCAAGTGAAATGTGGTGTCACAAGTGACAACCTTTGTGTGAACGCGTTTGTATTGCTGTCAGTCGAGTAGTACCTGCTTGGTAACCAAAAATAAAATTTTCCGCAAAATTTGGATTTCCTTTTATGTCATTTGTGTGTTGAGTATCATGGGTTGGGAAGTAACTCTTCAATAAAAATCTGCTACAATATTGTTTTTAAAATGCCTAATGTTGTTATAATTCAGTAATACCGAAATATATTGCATTCAGTAAAACAAAGTAATTTTAATTTATTATGTACAGATACATACGGGCATTTATATACATACACAATAGATTCAGTTATACTAATAAACAGTATAGTGATAGGGACCTACTTTATTGCATTGAAATATGATGGTTATTTTATGTCGTACAAATCGCAGTTATAACAGAGCCGAATGCATACTGGACGATTGATCCGTGAACCTGTGTCATGCGGAAGCAATTGGCTATTGACGAACTTTGTCAATAGCTATCGTTGAGAATAAGAGTACTACGTGCAACCTATATCGGGAACTCCAAACCAGTAACGACCTGAGGTCAGGGCATTGACAATAATGCACTGAATAGACTAGGTGGTATTGATATTTTTCTATTGTCTTTCTGTGGCAAATTAATTCTTTGCAATGCTTCAGCACATTATTGTAAGGACTCTTATTCAGATTTGGAGCATTCGTAAATATACAAGAGAAATTAGCGATTGATTGTTCGAAATGACAGCTTGATCAACCATTTATGAACGGCGATTGTGCCACGAAACGGTTCCACCGCCACGTCTTCAGACCAACCTTTCATGAATCATGCAGGTCTGTGAATGTCGATTGCTAAGCTTTCCAGCATAAGAAGTACACTGTGAAGAGTCCATTAACCTCAAGTTAATTATTACTAGCCAAAAATACTGATATTTTATCCCATTATGTCTTTTAAGTTTTATTGCCAATACGATGTCATCGGATTAAAACTAATGACAGAAATTGCCATCTTTTTTTGTTTATTACTTTAGATAGTTGTGTTTTATTTCTTATTATTATTTGTCAGTTATTAAATCACATTTTGCGTCCCGTCATAAAAAAGCAACTATGTTTGTACTTTTGAGGTATTGATAATAATAAAGACCCGAATATTGTTACATTAACTTTCTATTTTAATTTTACATATATATGCATTTCTAAACATTTTGAATTTCAGTTGACGACGTTTAATGGAATTCATTCGAATTATATTCTCGGAAGTATTATCTAAAGGGGAAGATTGAGTTTCTGGTTAAAGAACTTTCTTCATATTTTTCCTCAAAGTACGGCATCATATCATGATAGCTTTGTAGAATGACGACTCTAAGAAATTTGCAGAGGTAATTAATTTTAAATGATACTTGATTAGCTTTGCTTGAAATAGTTCACTTCAGTACAAGACACGATTTTATAGCGATGCAGTTTTCCTGGAAAGTCTTGAATAAATTTTTATCAGTATTTGAATATGCTAAATAGAATTTATTAATCATTAAGTCTCCTTTTGCAAAAGAAACAAACGTATTATTAGCTGGATTTTAAGTGTACTCTTAGTAAATTATAGATACCGTCATAATTAGTGTGTTCCAAGCAGTGGAAAAAATATTTCCCCTTGTCTTATACAAGTACTAATGCATTGATTACCATTACTAAAGGTAACCTACGTTCCTTCTAAGATCTCCAGCTTCAAACACGGCGAAGTTAACATTGATCATTTACTCAGCTGCTTTAGAATGGTACAGAAAAATATATAATCCTCCATGAAGTGGTTTTAATTAAAAAAAATTATTAAATGGTGAGTAGGTTGTCCGGAGGATACTTTGTAATTTTAGGGTTGTTGTACAACCCCAAAATTACATTTTTTCTCATTTTATTTTATTATTACATGATTTTAATTGCGTTTTGATTTATTGTGCTTCATAGGATAAATTCATAGTGCAACTTTTCAATGTGAGGTTAGAACGTGAATGTATAATGAGATGTATACTCAAAGCAAGGAACATAGATTCCTCTTTTATTAACAACCGTTATGAAAAACGTTTTCCTTATCAGCAAGCCTGGTACCCTAAATATGATTTATATTCAAAAACCTAATATTGGAAGCTCATTGTAGGGTGTTATCGTAACCCTGATCGACGACGGATAACCAAAGCATGCAATATGGACTACTCCGAGCCATGTACACTTACTTTAATACAAACGAAGAGAGTACTGGTGATGTACAACAGAGTCGATATCAGTTCGTTTCTCTCTTGATAGCCGTGTGATCTAAAGTTGACAGTTTATCATTGTTGCCAAACTAAAGGTTTAGGTTTGAATCATGGCCAGGGTAGAAGCACTTAGCAGTTATAGTCCGTTTTGGATGTAAGTTATATTTCTGGTATAGTATATTCGATATAGAACGGTATTTTTGGTTTAATATTTGTGAATTAGGCTTATGTAAGTGACAAATTCTCTCACATACACATACGCTCTGCAAGGAGTAATTTCGAATTGTATTTATGCCTCATCATCAGGTTTTCTAAAAATCATACTTTTTGTACAAAAGACATAATAAACTATTATATCCTTGAAGAAATTTAATATTTTGATTAGAACTGAATATACCTTTTTCTCTATAAACTCTATTTACAGATTATTAAAGACTGGGTGTGGAATTGAAGATAAAAATTGCATATCAGATGGACATTAATTTTTATTTTTTTATTATAGTAATAAATTGTTCATTGTTCATATATCCCGATGACTACTGTTGTATTAATGTAATGCTTACTAAAGGGCTCGTCAACCTCATCCATGTTTATTCATTTATTTTATTCTGTGGCAGATTACTTTGTCGCAAGTTGATGGGCCTCTCGTTTTGCTTGGTAGAGTGCTTTCTCCTGCTTAATATCAACAGCTGCATCGGCAACAAAAGTAATTCAAATGTTATTATAGTAATGAATGTTATGCAGTGCTCCCCTCATTGTTCCCCTCAAAAAAAAAAAAAAAAAAAAAAGTTTTCTCAGGATTTCACAAAATGTTTAACGTGTGCAGTTTCTGTTAAAAGTTCAAGTGTCTACAATTTTTCTCTAACGTTACATGTGCAGAGAACAATAGGAGACCTTAATAAGCAACTGCTTTAAAAAGGTTTCCTAATCAAAAGAGCAGCGTAAGTTGAGTATGAAAAAAAAAAGATTCAAATCAAAAGGTTTATAATGGAGCTACAAAAATTAACATTGACCATTAACAAAATATATCTCAAGATTTAGACGGTCTGAGTAGGAGGTCGAGCATTGCTTTTTGTGATTTACTTTCAATTCACATATTAAATCATGAGACTTGCTTCCTTTGGATCCTCCAATAAATGTGATGTAAATGGCGAAAAGTTGCCATGTAAGCCTGGGAGGGAATGTTGACGATTCAGTATCAAGAGGATCTAGACACTCTTGTTAATAATAATAATAATAACTACAATAATAATAGTCTACAACTGCAAACTATGAAAATAATAGAAGACAACAATTCGATAGATAGCAAATGTTAATAATTCAGAATTGTATATTGTGTCTGCAAGGCGAAGATGAGAAGTCCTTTGTTTTCCAAGAAAAGGGCGATACACGAGATATTCGTTTTAAGGAGTGCGGGATAGAGAAACACCCAAACGCACACGCTTCACACGCTCACGCGCCCACGCATCCTCCAACTCGTAAACATGCAATCTGCCAATGTTCAGTTAAGGAAACACCAACCGGGTCTTGTTCGGAGATGGGATGAAACTCATCAATTATTATCTTTCATTGGGGGGAAGAATAAGAGAAGGAGGGTTTCAGCAATAAACCATCTCTCTCTCTCTCTCTCTCTCTCTCTCTCTCTCTCTCTCTCTCTCTCTCTCATGATAGTTATATATCGTCTAAAAGTCGTTCATGGACGAGTCTGTGTTCTTCAGCTGTAAGAACGTTAATTCTAGGTAAATTTAGTGTAAATCTGTAACTTGGAATACAGCAAAAGACATAACTAATGACTGTCTCCTGTTGAGATGGCACTTTTGTTGATGTCCTCCCTGGTAGTGAATTGAACATTGAACAATTATGTTAAAAAATATTTGACCGAATGGTTGAGTCTTGCTGATATTACTACTATTGTTCGGCCAGGTTACATACTTCAGATCCTCAGGCTTAAAAATTCGTTATTGTTTTTATAGATAACAGGTTGTTCCTCTTCCCCAATACACACACATTATATATATATACATATATATAGGTATATATATATACATATATATATATATATATATATATATATATATATATAGAGGTATATATATATATATATGTATATATATATATATATATACATATATATATAGATATAGATATATATGTGTAAATATATATACATAAATGTGTATATATATATATATATATATATATCTATATATATATATTCATATACATATACATATATATATCATAAATTGAAATGTCGAAAATTCTGATCAGAGTTAAAACCAAAACTTACTTGTTGTTAGATGAATTTAGAGGAGTTGCATGAAGCATGGTTTGATTTTGATTCTTACTATAGGTGTAGAATTTAATTTCCTGAAGCTGTTGATCGAGTCATGGGGGATTTTCATCAATCTTCCACATGATTCATTGACTGATAATGAATTATTTGGCGATACGTTTATATGTTATAGTCACCAAGGCTGAGGTATCTTCAGGACCGACTGAATTTGATAGGAGCTGAGAATTTTTATCTATTTGGTGTCTGACTGTTTGACATTTATTTTTAGTGAGCCTTTATGAAATATCAAGATGCCATAATGGGTAGGTTGGTGAAGATGTATATTCATCCGTTCGCTGAATTCATAATTTATTTGCTGATTGTAGAGTTTATAGATCAGATTTGCTATAAACACAAAAGAACTGCATAGGAATGTGTGTGCGAACAGATATGATATTATAATTTGAGACGGTTTGCCGTAGTATCCCCTCATTTATTACTTTCGTTCATTCTCTTACACAGACCTTCTACCTCAACTTCTTTTCTCTTGATTCCCCCCTCCCCCCTTTAAATTCCTCCCTCCACCTTCCCCCATCCCCTACCACCGTCCCCGCTCCCTACTTTTAAAGTGGCCAAAGTGCAAAGCCACTCCCTTGAATTGGAGGTCTCCCGAAGGATTATGAGGGATATTTGGGAGCACGAGTGCGTTGATGAAGGGTGGTGGATAGGGGTGTTAGCGGGGCGGGGGAGGGGGAGCCCCTGTGGAGTAGACGCTGGTGGTTGATGAGCAGGAAGTAAGTGACGTCACGGCTCCCAAGGAAGGACAGCCTAGTGTTTTTACCTCCATTGCCTCCACCGCCCTCTCTCCTTCCCTCCCATTAGTTCCTAAAGGGCCCTTCCACCACTCCCCCCCCCCCCCCCCCCCCCCCCCTCACCCCTTCATTTATTGCCGTTCTGCTCCTGTGATCGTTGTTTTCGAGATGATTAGCTTACGGTCCTGTTAAATCACAGAAACTTTTTGTTCCTGTTTTTCCAACTTGCCAACCATTTCGTATTTCCACCTTGTTTTCCGCATTCCGGCTGGTATTGCGTGTTGCTCTTTTGTTTGTTTAAATGTTCTATTGTTTTGGAAAAAATATATGCATGTTAATAAAAGAAAAAGAAAAAAAAACAGTAGAGTGGTTCTCTTGAGAATCGTTCTAAGTCGTCGAAAGTTAGATCTATAGTTTTGTGATTTTGGGTTAACGGAATGATGCAAATTTGATATTCTCTTCCTTAAGTACGTCATTTCTCAGAATTAAGATGATAGAATATTATTTATATGAGTTTTCGTGTAGTGGTTTATCGTTTTCTGCCTTGAAGGTATTTAGGCGCCTGTTATGGCGTATAATTGTATGTAGCTATTAGCCCCTGCATCCATTCCTTTTCTTTCATTTTTTACGGATTTAGGAGAGAGGTCGTCTCGCTTAATTCTCTTTCCTGGAAGAATCGCGTCTACTGCCATTTCGTGACAGGCGCCACTCTTCGCACAGTTAATACAGTGACACCATTTTTTTTTTTTTTTTTTTTTTTTTTTAGTGACACTTAATAGTCCGTCACTTTCCTTTTTCTTTTTCACTCTCTTGCTGATTTTATTTCTTTTAATTGAATGAAGGATTTCCATCCGTATGTATTTTATATATACTCTTTGCCAAAGTGTTAGGGGTGTCGTAGCCACTGGAGAATTATCAATTGACTTTTTGCGTGGCTTTTGGTGGTAAGGGCCAATTGCAACCTTGCTTTTTTGAAAGATGAAATTGTTGATGATGTCAGGGATCCTGTATAGTGTACAAGGTCTTTTTTTACAGTGTTGGGGAGCATCAATTCGTGTATTATTTTCATATATTTGACGATAAGATTTGTTAAAGTTTGATGTTCATATCGGTAAGTGTTTGTGATTTTCGATAATATGATGTTAGTAGGTATTTCAGTCATTCATTTCTCACAAAATACTTCTTTTGATAGTTTCTTCTTCTCTGGCATTTGCAATAGATATTTTCTTGATGACGAGAGTAAGATATGGCATTTGTTTGTATCCAAATGGATGTTGCTAGGAATGTTGTTTGAGAAGAGAAGTATTAAGGTTAAGCAATTAAATATGTCGCAAAAATCTTTTGCTACATTTTTTATGTATTCACCACATGATTTCGTTCCCTCACCCTTTTCAAATAAATTGTTTTTTTCACGTCAAGGTATTATTGCTAACTTTTCTTTTTGTATTCCATTTAGCATTTATTATTGACGTTATTAAAGTTGCATTGTGGTTTTAAGGATGCTGTTGCTACATCTGATGGTATTTTCAGTGTAGTTATGTATTAAGTACCGGATGTATTGATTGCGTTTCTGAGATTTACCCATTTTTACCGTGCTGAGCAACACCAACATTGAAATTTGTATGTGTGAGAGAGGGAGAGAGATGAGAGAGAGAGAGAGAGGAGTGAGAAGAGGAGAGAGAGAGAGAGAGAGAGAGAGAGAGAGAGAGAGAGAGAGATTCAAATAGTCTGGAGAAAGATTTGGTGAAAGTACTTCATCTGCCATTAACGCTTGTTCAATAATTACAAAAACTTTTATATTTCAGTTTCATTTAATGCAACATTTGTCATGTTATTAACGACTTTCCCCTTTTGACTTAATCTCATCATCGCTCTTCTTCGTAATTATACGGTTCCCAAGATTTGAAAATTAGATTTCAGCGATTAAGATGAATATATATATATATATATATATATATATATATATAGTATATATATATATATATATAATAATATATATATATATATATATCCATCGCAGTTTCTCTGTTTTTTTTCTTTTTTTATGCCATTGTTGTATAATCATTGACGTGATCGAAGCTTTCTCTTTCCACGTCGTTTTCCCCGATTCTTCCATATCACTCTTTATGACCCATATCTTTTGTGTTCTTCTGATGCTCACCTTTTTGTCTCGTTCGTTCCTTATCTCTTATTTCCACTTCTCTCTTTGTTCGTTACGTTTCAATGGAGACGCCTCTTATCGCTTACATCTCGAACCTTACAATGCGAGTATACTTGAATGTCGTATTCTCTCTCTCTCTCTCTCTCTCTCTCTCTCTCTCTCTCTCTCTCTCTCATTAAGTCTTCAAGGAAGTGAAAGAATAACTCAAGTACCAGAACATATAGTGAATTAATGTGTTACCTAAGGTTAATCTTACCTTGTTTCACTTCAGAACGGGCGCCCTCTTGGAATATAATTATGGTTCAGATCATCTTCCTCCCCATCTGCTTTAGAGATGGCTATTACATTGCATAAATTAGGAACCGTGCTTACAAAGACGCCTTCATTTGTAAATTAATACAGTCAGGAAAGTAGAGTCAGCTTTTTTTTTTTTTATCTAATAAACATTTGAGAACGCTTGTTTGTCTTTTAATCTCCCAAACCTGCAATAGAGCAGCTGAAACTGTTACTGTGAATTGGTTCTCACATTCATCGTCTTGGTTGTAAAGTCTAGAGGTGTTTGTTTCCCAGTTCTTCTCTGCCTTAAATGAACCAAATGAACCAAAGCTTCGTTCTGATCTAAACTAACCAACTAACCACAGCACATAAACCTTTCATGAGGACTTTGGAGTAGTTTGCAGATTTGTCCCATTGTATGCCAGAATTTCATTTTTTAGTATTCTAAATAAGAATTGTAATCTTGGGAAACCGGGAGCACCTAGAATAAAGGATTCAAAACGTTGTGTATGAAGATGGTTGTGCGATCACTGAGACAGACAGTCCAAAAGCCCGATCTTTTTTGTCTATAACTTTCCAGTTTTTTTAACGGAAGCTTACAAAGGATCAGTTGCTTCTTTCTCTCTGCTATTCATAATACACAGAATCTGATCAACCCCTCAGAGTTAGTTTCCAATCCCTTAATTGTTCTTAAGCTCCCACATTTCCTCTCGCGCTGTAAGCTTAGTCATGTTAAGCAATATCTGGGATACCTCTGCGCATTTTGTCGTCCGTCCAATAACTGAATTTTAAACGTGTCTGTTTTTGTTTACTAAATATCGCATTCTTTATTCTTCCACTTTTAGTTTCCCAAATCTGTGTTTAACATTGTAAGCCTTATTCATGAATTTTACGCAATTGTCATAAATCGTCTCTACTTTGATACCTTTAATCACAGCCCATTTTTCAACCAAATGTACATTTCAACGGTTGAATTTGATAAGCCACTTTGCAGTATTATTATCTCCTTTTTTCCAGGTGACCAAAATATCTCAAAATAATCTTGACACATCCTTTCTACTAAGTTCATGTTTAGACTAATTCCTGTATATATATCCCCATTTCTCACTGTTTAGTCTTTTTATGCCACATACAAGTAAAGGATAGTTGGCTTAAAAATACTGAACCTCCGCTTTCCTTATCTATCAGTCCTTCTATAGTCAGTCTTAGTTTCTCAGTCAGAGCCCTTATATATGCCTTTCCACATCCAGACAAACCTCACAGGCCCTATTTAGTCACTTAATCACACACTCATCACCATCCCTCAGAATCTCTCTTGTAATCCCCGTCAACTTTTTCCATTTTCAACCTCTACATGTTTGCTCAAGTTTAGTCAATCCAACATTTATGGGTTGATTTGTGCTAAAACATATTTTATCTCACTCACTATGCAACAGTAACATCGAGTGAAAATGCTTAGTACTAAAATTCAAATACCTTTTTACCAGTCTCACCATTTTACACTTTGCAATACACACCTGTCAACCTTTTGATGTTTATACTGCGTAAGATTTAATGAAGAATTTCGTTGTTAGTGAAAATCCACAATTAACAAAACAAGGTTTTCTACTCTGCTCTGGCAACCTTTTAATTTAGCTAGTCTATGATATCATGTTCTTAAAGTGCTATTGATTAATCACTATCAGCATATTTATTACCTTTGCAGAAGGCATACTTGGTCAGATTTAACAATGACCCCTCAGGTGTCTTAAAGTTACACTGACCCTTGCCACTAATGCGTTGATCAGCTTCACTTCTCCTATGTCTTCATTAAATATATCTTAGTTTTACCAGACCACTGATCTGATGAACAGCTCTCCTAGGGCTGGCCCAAAGGATTTGATATTTTTATGCGGCTAAGAACTAATTGGTCACCTAGCAACGGGACCTACAGCTTATTGTGGGATCCGAACCACACTATATCGAGAAATGAATTTCTATCACCAGAAATAAATTCCTCTGATTCCGCGTTGCCGAACCGGGAATGGAACTTTGGATCCCCGGATTGGTAGCCAAGCGCGAAAACCACTCGTCCAACGAGGAACTTCCCATGCCTTCAACATTTCCCCCCAGTTAGGGGGGTAGTTCCATCAGTGCACCTCACGCGCTGCACTGTAAGCATTACTTAGGTTCTTTGCAGCGTCCCTTCGGCTCCTATGTGCAACCCCCTTTCATTCCTTTTACTGTGCCTCCATTCATATTCTATTTCTTCATCTTACTTTGCACCTTCTCCTAACAATTGTTTCCTACTGGTTAGGTTCCAGTGCTTGTACTCTTTTATCTTATTTCGTCAATACTCCCCAGATTTTCAAAATATTCGATCCATCGACTTAGAAATATATATATATATATATATATATATATATATATATATATATATATATTATAATATATATATCATCTATATATATTCATCTATATATCCATCTATATATATATATATTATATATATATATATATATATATTATATATATATATATATATATATTGTATTGATTAAAAAACCAGTGCCATCGGAGACATAACTCCAATTTTCAGGGTTGCAATAGCAAGAACAAAAAAGTAAGACAGTTACAAAACAGAATTTAGAATTGAAGTATATGCTTATGGAGCCAAGTTTATGGGAAAGACGACGATAAATTTGATGAGTATCGTGTTTCTCTTTCTTGTCTCTGTCTCCACGTGTTCCTTACCTCGCTGCGATGATTCTGATACATGGAGAAGAGGCAGGAGGAAGAATAAAAGAGCTCCTTGTCTCGGGTATCCGTGTTTCTCATAAGAGTCCTACTTGAGGAGCTTTCAGGAGTTACATTTCTTATGCACTTTCGTAGCTCCCTCACGAAGATTTTCCTTTTATGTTCATTCTTCAGATATTTGCTTTTCATTTTTTCAGAGCTTCTCTCTCTCTCTCTCTCTCTCTCTCTCTCTCTCTCTCTCTCTCTCTCTCTCTTGTATCAATTAACTCAGTCGTGAACTATTACATCTTTTCTTTCTGGTGAGGAAAATCGCTTTATTTCGCCGATCTAATGCTGCGAGAGCTAGAACCACAAGTCAGTTGAGAGAGAGAGAGAGAGAGAGAGAGAGAGATTTTCAAAAGGATCGATCTAGAAACTCTTCTTAGAATCGATATGATAATAATTAAAATAAAAGAAGGAGAGATATTTGATAAGCTTTTTCCTCTGAGAGAGAATGAGGCAGGGGAAATGCGAGAGAGACAAATCGTGTTATCAGAAGATCAACGATGCTCAAGTCCTTTCCTTCCTTTTGTCTGCCTCCGAAAACCTCTCTGTTCTTTGAGATGTTGTTGGAGCCGAGTTTCTCTTTACAAAGTGTTTCTGGTCGTTTCGGTTCAAGTTTTTTCCCTTATCTTTCCGTGAAGTTGATTTGACGAAAAGGTTTGCGAGAAAATCATTTATATCGTGTATATATATATATATATATATATATATATATATATTCTATATATATATGTGTGTGTGTGTGTGTGTGTGTGTGTGTATTATATATATATATATATATATATATATATATATATATATATATGATCCTGTGGTAGAAGTTAAGAATACCAACCACCGTAGGTCTGCTTGTCGTAAAAGGCCACTTAAAAGGACAGCTGCTTCTTTGCAGTTATACTTTTTAAGAAAGGCTAGGGCCCACCACCGCCAATAACTGTGGAATCTTCTGCCTTGCGTCGTACTTTTTAGTAAAAGCTAGGCCCACTGCCATGACTGTGGTTGATGACAGCATGGACATGCCGTTTGTAAAAAGCCACTTTGGCCAAACATTAAACCATGCTTGATGATGTCTTTGACAGAAGGCAACCGACCCCTTCTTATGTAGGGATAATGGTGGGAAAGAAGATGATATATAATATATATATTATATATATATATATATATATATATATATATATATATGTATATATATATATGTATATATATATGTATATATATATATATATATATATATATATATATATATATATATATATATATATATATATGGACATTTAGACTTGCTAAAAGAGGTCAATTTATTCCCGACGTTTCTTAACGTCTTCATTACATTTTCGAGGGCTGTACAAAATAGATAACATAAATCACAATAAAGCTAAGAATTTAAAATTTAGAAATAAAGGTTGCACAATGAATTAAAAACTTAAAATATTAAAAGGAACAAGTAAAAGGACAACTTTAAAAAACACAAAACGTAAAATAAACAGGACAAAAAAATGATTAAAATGAGTAAACAAAAAATATTCAAAAGTTAGGCAAAGCTGGACCAACCTATTCAGCGGCAATTTCAAGACTGGAGATAAAAGATAGAAACTAAGAGAGGTACCTACAGTGTGCCAGCAGAGGTTTGGCTGTTCAACAAGGGGACGAGTCGTTTGATCATTAACGATTCTAAAATTGCCAAATCGTGGCTGTTGGAAGTTCGTCCTACAGCTTTAAAGTCCTTATATTCAATGGAGGTTTTACATATTTTAGAATGATTTCTAATGTTAGAAAACTCTTGGTTTGCAATTTTGCTGCCTGTCCTATAGCTAGACACACACCCGGAGGACATATAAGGGCACAAACGATCTTTAAACTTGAATAGTGACCCATTGGTAACATGATTAATGGGTATCAAATGAACCTTTAATAGCTCCAAACCTATTTTGGGTATGTTGTGAAAATGTTTTTCTAAAAAGTATCATCCAATAAAAACAGGAACTTAGCATAAAAATTCAGTTTAGGAACATTAAAATTTGTACTTCTCCCTCAAAACTCTAAATCCAAGTTGTTTTATTTGTTTATATCTGTTTTACTTTTAAAGTATTCGCTTTGTGTGTCTCCCCCTTCAATGGAAGTGAAAGTTTCGTTTAGTTAACGAACTTTTTCGAAGGGAAAAGAGAGGTTCTAGTCTCTCTGAACTAATTTGTTTATTTTTTATTTTTTAAATTTTTACTGGAAAGGAATGATTAAAACTTTTCGGAACTGGAGAACGGGAGAAATAATAGCCGCTGGCGGTGAATCCCCAAAGCCTCTGTTATCCAGTGCATAATAAAAGTTTGAATAAGGATGATAATGAGTGCGAAGAAATGGAATACACAAAGATTTCGATTTCGATGATATATTTCCTGTGAATACTCTACGTACCAGTGAAGTTAAATTTATGAAAGAATGCCTTTTAGAGAAAGCGGTGTTGAAATCTCGGACTCACATTCTTTGATTGAATAATGAAAATGTGACTCAATTAAATTTTAGGGTACCGGAACCAAGGAAAAAGGGTCGTAAACTAGATATGAGACTGTTAGTGAATGAAGTGGTGAGTGAACTAGAATAAGAAATTTGAAATTAGGTTTGGGCAATGGAGGACTCTGTGAATTACCTTCCGACACAATTAATTTTGAGGTCAATGAACCAATTCATGACTTTAGGCGAAAACCGATGTATAACATATACTTCAAGTGAATTAAGAGTTTTCGATTGCACGTAATGTAAGACCCACGAGCGCGCACGTTCATTTTTCAACGTAAATTAGGTTTTCGGTTTAATTAATTTTTTTTTTTTTGGGGGGGAGGGGGGTTAAGGTGTGGTGCTCTCCTGATTTTAAAAGATTACTAGCTACTAGTGTTTATTACATTCTTTTATTGCAGATCTTTCGGTGTAAGATATTTATTCTTGCGTCATTTCTTTTATGATTGCATGCCTTATTTGCTTTTTTGTATATATTAAAAGATACGTATGAAATATATTTGTACATGTATAGTATATATATATATATATATATATATAATATATATATTATATATATATATGTGTGTGTGTGTGTGTGTGTGTGTGTGTGTGTGTGTGTGTGTGTGTGAGAGAGAGAGAGAGAGAGAGAGAGAGAGAGAGAGAGAGAGAAAATGATCTTAAAAGAGGTTTTAAAATAAAAGGAGAAGAGGTATTTGGTTCGTATGCATTAATTTCAAAACTGTAGTATGAAATAGTTGTTTTAACATTTAAGATATATGTTCTCTGACGGTTGAGAACTTTTTCTTTTATTCACGAGTGCATCTAATTTTATGGTTAATTCCCAAAAGGGAATCAATTTGTTCGTTCAGTAGTCTTGTAATGGAGCCCACTTCGTATCCGAGGTAGACCACCAAAGTTAGCAGTAGAGTAGGGAGAGAATCCTTTTATGTAAACATGGATCCAATCGTTAGGGGATTCTTGAAAACCAATTTCAAATCCAGTCTTTGAAAGCTTTTCAAACAAAATAATATTTATAACTTTCCTGTATTTAGCGCTGTCAGCATAAGGTAAAGAGGCATAAGTAATCATGTTTGGAGCAATAGGTGCTTGGATCTTAGGGTCATAGTCAAAAGGTTTATGAAGTTGTGTAAAATATTTATTGGGGAAAAATAGTTATTCATCTAATAATTTGCTAGAAAGACGAGTAACGAAATACATTTGTGTTTGATCATCAGAAAAATCTTTGAGCACGATGATAGTCTATTTTTACACTTCTTGTAAAAGATCTTCTTCATATAATGGCGCCGTGTACCCCTCTTTTCATTTCCTGGAGAAGCGCTTCCAGTCCTTCGGGTGCTCTCGTCTCGGAATATCCTTCGTACCTGTCTGTCCTTTTTCCTCATTGTTCGTCTATTGGCGTTCATCAGACCCTTTTATATTACAGTATAATGAAATCTGTCTCCATTTTACGCAACGAGGAAAAACTGGGTGAAAACCGCTCTGATATATTAAACTTGTGTAGGAGATTCTAAGAGTTGGTTATAAATGGATGTTAAGCAATTGCGGATACGTTTATGGATGATCTACTGAATTGTAAAGGTAAGATATCGGGGGAAGGATGTGCATTTTTATGGGTCGCCTTTCAGAACAGTTGTTTCCTTTTGATGTGTGCCACATAAAAAGGTCTCCGAGTAGTTCTTTATAATCTGGAGGTTATATGATGTTAAAATATTTTACCTTTCTATTTTAATATCTAGCACGCCTACTGTTTCCCAAACTCATCTAGACATCGATTTAGATTCTTTCAAAACAACGTTCATTCATGATCTCTCTCTCTTGTTCTTTCTATGCCCGAGGAGTATGCGATACAAATTTTGTGTTTAGCGTGATCATCTCTCCTCGTAAATTAACGAGAAATACCCTTAATTGAGAAAACGAGAAATACCTATAATTAAGACCTTCTCCCATGAATGAATGCACTAAATGAACGCTGTGAGAAGATACACTGAATCCAAAACCTCTAATTTATTTATATATAGTGGGACGTTTGCAATTATGTTATTATTGCAGTTCTCTTTTGAACAAAAGTTCAAGAATCTTTTTTGTAATGTTTCTCAATAAAATGTACTGCTCTGGATTAGTTTCTTCCTGTAAAAGTTTAAAAAGTTCGTCATTATTATTATTATTATTACTATTATTATTATGATTATTTTTTTTTTTGCTCTATCACAGTCCTCCAATTCGACTGGGTGGTATTTATAGTGTGGGGTTCCGGGTTGCATCCTGCTTCCTTAGGAGTCCATCACTTTTCTTACTATGTGTGCCGTTTCTAGGATCACACTCTTCTGCATGAGTCCTGGAGCTACTTCAGCCTCTAGTTTTTCTAGATTCCTTTTCAAGGATCTTGGGATCGTGCCTAGTGCTCCTATGATTATGGGTACGATTTCCACTGGCATATCCCATATCCTTCTTATTTCTATTTTCAGATCTTGATACTTATCCATTTTTTCCCTCTCTTTCTCTTCAACTCTGGTGTCCCATGGTATTGCGACATCAATGAGTGATACTTTCTTCTTGACTTTGTCAATCAACGTCACGTCTGGTCTGTTTGCACGTATCACCCTATTATTATTATTATTATTATTATTATTATTATTATTATTATTATTATTATTATTATTATTATTATTATTATTATACTACATTATGAACTTTAACGTTATTGTTCATATTGTTTCTTATTCTTTCTTTAACGCAGCGCTTGTAAAGCTTTGACATCAAACATATATCTGAATTAGACATCACAAAAATACCGTGACGGTCATCAACTTTCGAGGCAAATTTTGCCCCCCAATTTAGCAAAACTCATATTTTTTCCTTCGTGAGCATTAAGATGGGTTTTCCTGAGACTTACTTTAGGGCGAGTTTCTTCCTCATGGCCATTCTTTAGTTGAAATCTCTTTGATGCTCAGACACACCAGTTTGTTGGTAATTAATCTTTAATGATGAATATGCTCCGTGAAGGGCTACATTACTCTGGTATCCTATGCCTTCTATCTAACAGTTTTCTTTCTTTTTTATTTTATAACTCTTCGTCGTGTGGTGTGCATGCATTGTTCAAATTGGGCATAACTTCCCCTTGAACGGATCTCAGTTCCTCTTTACTTCTCGCTCCTCAACAAGAAGTAACAACGTTTGGAGCTGCATTTTAAAGTTTCAAAGGCGACTAATTACATGTAGCTCGAATCTGACTGCCCATTTCTTGTCTCATTTCCTGAATACATACAGTAGAGTGCGGGATTTTTCTTATAAAAAATTCACAAGGGCACTTTCATCATGAGCATTGATTTTCTGCTAATTGAATGGCGTGTCAATGAATAGCGTTTCCACTATGGAAAATTTCTTTTAGGCTTATCAAGGAAGTGAAAAACATGTCAATAATATGAGATATGCCATAAAGTTTGTGCTTTGATAGTTAGCCTCCGAATAACAGGTTGCTTGAAAGGTAAGTCATATACTAAGAATAATGTGGGTACGTTATTTTTTCCCCATATATGCCATGAATATTACTATACTACAGTTACCAACAGATTGACTCAGAATTCCAGCTAGGACTAGGCCTCTATACAAGATGACCACTGTTGGGTCACTTTCACGTACGCGTGTAAGGTATCCGCTGTCCAAGTATGATCATGTTTACAGGAAATTATAGTAACCTATACACTGTATATTACTCAATGTAATGTTTAGGCATAGTTACATAAATACTTAGTATATAAACTTAAACGTTTGCACACATTTATCTCGTCTTAAGATTTATGAAACGAGAGTTAATAAAAGTACAAATAGTTCAGTTTCCAGAGTGTTTGGAACTTATATATACACGGAAAAAACTTTTATAAAATTAAGTAAACCATATCTCGGCACTACCTCCTGATCGCTGGGAAGTTTGGAAAGGAAAGCAAGTGACACGTGTGTGTCGGTCTTGTGCAGCTGGGGATTAATCGTTCCTGTTTATAAGCAGTGTGTTGCTCGATGGTCGTGTGATGGCCAACATTATTGTGCATCTGGTTTTATTCGGGAGGGAGCATTGACCGTCCATTTAGCTGGGTCACATGTTTTCAGAGTAGGTCGCAAGATTGTGTTGACAGTAACCAGTTTCCTGTGTTTATCTTAATATACATGTTGTGTGTTTGTGAATGCAAATGGTTGGCCCATGTACAAAGCATGAGTTGGTACATGTACATAATATATGCATGTACATTCATAAACTCATATAGTTGGTACATGTACATGATATATGCTTGCACATTCATCAACTCGTATTCGCTCGGGCGTACCCCCTACATGGATATTAATGTTCAGGGCGCATCATTAATTTTCTGTCTTATCTGGCTTCATTCTCTGCCCATATCCGGGTTCAGAGTCTGAGAAGTTTTTCAAAGAGAAACACTTGCCATTGGAGATCTCGTAATTTCAAGTAATGTGGATATCCCATTTCAAATTTAGTAGATATGTAAAAATACTTTAAGAATATTCTTAGAAAACTGGTTATGTAGGTAGAAGAGCAAACATGTATACGTATACGTTTTCATAAATGATTGGATATGTGGAATAACGAATGTATTTTCGTCTTCACATCTCTTTATGTAGTTTTCGTTGTTTATATTGTACGGTATATTTCTTGTCGTAGAGGAACGTAAATATTTTTTACAAAAGCCTTTTAAAGCGCTTTAGGTTTCTGTCTTTCTTTTTCAGAATTATTTCTGATCTTTTTATTTGAATAAAAATTGTTATGCTCATTTTTTTGTGATTTTAAAACAGTCCTTGTATTTTCTTGAAGCTTGCGTAATGTAAAGTAACCTTTCGACTTGTTACAGAAATTAATCTGTTCATTAAGGATGATAGTAAAAATTATATTTACAATTTTATTGTTCATTTATTTCCTCATTTTTGTTGTTGGCTTTTGTATTTATGGTATAGTTTTCAACTAATTATTTCATTAGTGATATGAGAGAGAGAGAGAGAAGAGAGAGAGAGAGAGAGAGAGAGAGAGAGAGAGAGGATGTCATTCAAGTGTAACAGGAAATACATTCATTTCCTGTTATTCATATTAAGTATAAGAAAGTTCTATTTCTGTTTTCCGTACCTACGTGTGATTGTGTATCTCCGCGCGGATTTGTTGATTGTTTTGTAAGTACACTTACGTTTGTATGTGAGTATTGAAGGCTGGCATGCGATCTCTGTCTGACTAATCCTCTTTACAATAAGAGGAAGGTTGGCCATAATAGCCAATCAAAGACTAGCTCTCGTGTTGACTTTACGAGGTGTTTTTCGAAAACACGGTGAGGCAATAAGCCTTTTCCACTCCAACAAATAGTGCTGCTTGTCTTTCTTCCGGTAGTTTTGAATGATATAGTGCCTGCCTCTACTAAGTCACTTCTTTTTATGTGTTTGTTTGTTGTAAAAATTTTTAAAAGTCACTTCTTTTTATGTGGTTGTTTGTTGTAAAAAATTTTAAAAGTCTTTTTCGTGTGGTTGTTTGTTGTAAAATTTTCAAAGGTCACTTCCTTTTATGTGGTTGGTTTGTTGTAAAAATTGTTTAAAAAATCACTTCTTTTTCAAGTGCTAGTTTTGTTGTAAAAATTTTTAAAAGTCACTTCTTTTTATGTGGTTGTTTGTTGTAAAAATTGTTTAAAAGTCACTTCTTTTTATGTGGTTGTTTGTTGTAAAAGTTTTTACAAGCGCTTATTACTTAGATCTCATGAGTGTATGGACACAATGGACACATGAATTTAAAGTACAGTAACAAATTGCATATGGACTGCATACATTCACAAACATACGACAAGGGAAAAGCTTATCTAGTGTACGATTTTCAAAAGCATATTCGTTAAGGAAGATTCGATAATAGGTTGTTTGTATAGTAGTTAAGCAGATGGTCACTACCAAGTTGAGGTAGTTTTGGTTTGTAAAAACTTAAATGAAGTTCACAGTTCCAAGAAGGTGTAGCCTTGTTTGAGAGAGAGAGAGAGAGAGAGAGAGAGAGAGAGAGAGAGAGAGAGAGAGAGAGAAGGGGGTGTAAAAAAAATGGAAGAATTAGTCGGATTTATCGGAAACTTTCCAATAGCAACTGCTAGCTATATTTCTTAATCTCGTAAGGGTAAATTATCAGTATAACTAAAAGACAAAAATCAAGATAAAATCAAGGAGGGGAAAAGAACAAGATTTATGTTTAAAGAAATTCAACCAATCGTTAAGGAAGGAGCTCCCGTCGCCGAGCGCGCGCGCGCACTCTTGGTGTCTGTGTACAGGCGCGTCTTTGTTTCTTGACCTATTTTCATGACGATGAAGGTCATTTGCTTAAGTGGACTTGATGTTTTTTTCAGCCTTATTCTAGTTTGAAAAAGGAATGTTTGGCCTAGCACTAGACCAGCATTAGTATAATGCTCTGTAATTAATATTCTGAGTAATTAACATTTCAAAATTTCCTTGTGTAGAAGCCTTTCTTTTCGCGCCATAATAATGCTGGTCCAGCAACGTAAATCATCTAACTTTTATCTTTTCATTAAAATAGTATTTCCTACAGAGAAAAATGAAATGTGAGCAAACTACGCTCTTATTATTGTCAACAGTAATTGGTATTAATAATAAAGGAAAAAAAAAAGATAGTTCCCCGTCGTAGTAGTACGATTTAAAAGTTTTGCCTAATCTCAGTTCCATGTGAAAATTCTCCGAGTCATCATTGTCCGGTCAGGTCGGTAGTGGCAGGTGAAAGCTCAGTTTTGAATGTTGACGCCATATGTTTTCTAAGTGATATGTATTTTAGTTTACCGTGATCTACCAAATGGAATTTGTTCAGTTAAAAGCGATTTCAGTCTTACCATGTTTTTTCTTCAAACCCATAATGACAGATGTTCTTCTGAGTTTACTTTAATTAATGAAAATAACTTACGAGTCCTTATACTCAGGTTCTTGATTTTTCATTAAGAACTTTTATATGTATTGATAAATATCAGAGTAATATTTTTTCAGGTTTCAATGATAATAATGATTATGTAAATACGAAGGATTGTAAAAGAGAGGAAGCTTTGAATAAAAACCCTTGAGTTTAAAAACTCTTTCGAAATCCAAACCACGAGGATTTCCGTATTCGTTTATAACGCATCTTATAATGAAGATTCGCCTTGAGAAGCAGTAATGTACTAGGAAATAATTGAAGACTTAGTGGAAGGAATTTTTACGTCAGAAACTTGACCATACATTAATACCACGTTCATTTTCATTTCAGTTCATAGCTTAAAGGAAGTTTTGTTTATTTTATGCTGTAAATTTAGATATTTTATATCAAAAGATTTCAATGGTTTTAGTTTTGCATTTTATCTCTCGCATATATAAACATGTGGTATTAAACCCCACCAAGATATCTCTGCCATTTTGTTAAAAGATTTTAGAGGCACTTTTTAATGAGTCAGGTTTGTATATTTTATTCCAAGCTCAGCCGGGGGTCGTCTCCACCCATCCCTTTACGCTTCACGGCTGTTGAGTATTACGTGAGCATGAGGTCATGAAGGCTTACCTAGCAACACTTGATGTCATGGGAAGACGATACGTTATGGGCCTGTCATGCACTGCACGTTTGGGTAAGCTGCCTTTGTAATTGGTACTCCTAGGGTAGATTTTACCTTGTGGAACTAAGCTCTTTGCCTCGTCTCCCTGAAATTCTAACTATGAAGATAAACTGTAGTTCCTTTTTAATGTACACACACACACACAGATATATATATATGTAGTATATATATAATATATATATATATATATATATATATATATATATATATATATATATTAATTTATGTACAAATGTTTTAGAAGGCTTTTGGTGCCTTCTCAATGACAAATAAGAAATTAAGAGGTGAGGAAATGGTACATGCAGGTTATAAAGAATCAAGGAGAACAAAAATGGGGAGAAATAGTTAAAGACTGATGTTAAAGTGATATTAATAAGTTTTGCATTTTTCCCAGAATAAATGTTTGAAATGGTGATATATCGTATGTTCCGAAGATACCTTAGAAAAGGAGCGACTATTTCCTTCAGATCGATAGAACAACTGCCTTGATGGTACCTACTGGAAAAAGATGGGGTCCCATTTTGGCAAAAAGAAAGAGGCTTCGTCTGCTATCAGCGTCTGTGGAATCCGGATGATGCTTTGAGCATTGCAAACATTCCGAGAAAGGTTGATGGGTTAGTTATTGGGGTTGATGAGAGGTGACATTATGTTATCGGGGGAAGGGGGTCGGTGGAGAACACTTTTCCTTCCGGTTTGTGAGTTGTGTGTATATATATATATATATATATATATATATATATATATATATATATATATATATATATATATAACCCATCAGTGCCTGATTTAAGATATGAGGGTTAACTTTGGCGCTCAGGTTACTAATCATCCAGTGAAAAGAATGCTGCTTTACTGCACATGAGAGCCCACAAAGTGAGATAACGTGGTTACCCAGGTATTGGAGGCAGTTGTTTGGAAACCTTGGCATACCATTTTCCATCTACTTTAGAGATGTCAGTCACCCACAAGTACATGGACCCCTTTTTAGGACCTGTGGTGGCTGCTCTTTAGTGTATAGCTACGAGCAATTTTGGACAGAAGCTCTCACATAACATATGGAGGGCATGCTGTACTGAATGATGTTGTGATGTAAACTGGTCTGGCTAGTGCAGATTGCTGTACTAACAACATGAAGACAATATCACTTAATTAAATAGTCCTCTACAATTAGACAAAGATTTGCATGATTTATAGGAAAATCCTGCCTTTTTTCTTGTGAAATAAATTCCATTTTTACCAGATATACTTATCTCTATCTTATCCTGCATGTCTTAGTACTTAAAGGACCCACTTTTATCCTTGAAGCAGAATGGAAACTTGGTTTTTTATGAAAGGTGAATGCTGGGGTCCTGAAAAGTAATCATTTTTAAGGCAAAAAGTTTGTGTCAGAATAAAGCAATTTACTTACAAGAAAAATTCAGCGTTTTGAACCACGTTGTAGTATACTTGTCTTTGGCATCCGTTCTGTAGAAATTTGCTTAAAGGGGTAATGGCTTTTTTTTTTTTTGGTGGGACTTTTTCTTTTTAAAATTATGCACATTGTGCATGATGCAAATATTAGGAATGGAATCCGTGAAAAAAAACAGCCGGGAAGTGAAAGCCAGAGAGCGAATATTATGGGTTTGCACTAAAAAAAAGAGATATAAAAAGATTCATCAAGGTAAAGTGTTGAATAACGGTTGGTTTGGGAAGTGTTAAAGAGTGGTTGATTTTTAGTTAAAGAGTGGTTTGTTTTACTTGCTGAGAACTTAATTGATAAAGGGCGAAAATAGATTGTAAACTCAATATATAGTCTGACGGTGATAGCTCCTTCTTGACACTTTATCAACACCAAGCACACATTCATCGAAGTCTCACCTAATTTGCCCTAACCTAACCTTACCCGCTACACTGAGCCATGTACTCCTCTCTAAGGACCAGCTACTTTTTTTGTCGTTATTAAATTTCCCAAAGCAAGAGACAAATACAACTATAGTAGTTGCCGTTGAGGCTAGGAAATACTAAATGATTTTCTTGGTTCGTAGGATTAGAGAATAAGATCAAGAATATGCTGGATCCCTTTCAAGAATCATGTTGCCTTGTAAAAAAAATTACTTTAATCTGTCTTTATGATTTTTAAAATTAAATGCAACGAACCAAGATTTATTCTTGTTATTTGTCTTGCAGCGTGGCTTAATTAAATCAAGAGGCCTGTAACACCAGTCTTAAAGCAGTAAAAGAAAGGTCTGCATTTTTATATCTTTTGTTTTACAGTAATTCAGTTTCAGCATATAATTTTCCTTCTTTGTCGTTGAACTTAATTGCGATTTATGAAAGAAAAATGATCTTGGATGAAATACTTTTTTCTTAGTCTTTGATGTAGAATGATTTGTGAAGCTTTGAATTCATTATTACACGCGCACTCAAACACACACACATATATATATATATATATATTATATATATATATATATACATATATATATATATATATGTATATATATATATATATATATATATACCATATATATTATATATATGTATACATACACACATACATTCATACATACATACATACATTTAATCCTTTACTATTTTGTAGGCAATTTTTCGAGATTTGTACTTGAAATGTTTTGACAATTTTTCCTTGAACCATTCCCGCTTTATTTCCTCGTAATTCATCTTTCTGTAATTGTAGTGTTATCCCTCCTTTCTCCATCTGTTTGTTTACGGTTATTACTTCTAACATTGTTTGAATATCCTTATTTTATATACACTATTGTTTTCTTTAGTCCTTTTCAAATATTATTACTCGCATTGCAGTATGGTCTTTACGTCATTAAAAGTGTAGCATTATTACTTGCACTACGTTTTGAATATTACTTTTTTCAAAGGATGTTATTACTTTTGTCCGAGAGGGACCGGTTGACATTCCGCTTAGTTTATCGTTATTACTCTACTCTCATTTTGACGTTATTAGTTGCCGTACCCAAAAGTTGTGATGCTCGTATGATCTTTTCTCGGAACGTACATGTCTTATTTGAATAGCGTGATTTTCCTGCTGTTGCTTGCCTTTATTTTCAGAATAGAACGACGCCGCGACTTCCCGTATAGAATAACAGTAATTCATTTTTCTTACGACCATTTTCCTCCCATGGCAAATAAAGAATCAGAGCTTTGGACAGAATTGATTTCACGGCAGCAACACGTGACTTACACAGGCATGGAAACTGCGGGATATAATTCCCGGAAAACTGCCATATGATTCAAAATTAAGTTAGTAGGTCCACGAGAGAATATTGACAGGTAAGAGACGCAGAGGCAGGTGACGCTGTTCTGCTGTGTAGTAAGGTCGAGGACATTTTGAAGCTAGGGTTGGGTGGGGCTTTGGCGGCTGAAAATACTGACATGAATTCAGTAATCTTCGCTTTGGGTCCATTATTTGGACATGTTGTAAACGAGCTCCGCTTTTCTATTGATGCAGTTGTTATTGTGAGATTTCTGTTTATTGTTGCGCTCTGCCACAATTGAGAGCAAGCATCCTTGGCTTATTATTAAGAAGAGGAAATCAGGAATTAAGAATATTCCTTTGTAGCTTATACTAATTTACGTTTTATGCACAGTTGTAGCTTTCTTACAGTAAATAGATTTTGCTTCTTTTCTTCTGCTTGTGCTGTATTCCCATCTTTATCTGTCAGTCAGACATAGCCATCGTGTATCTGTCGAAGCAACAGTTTTCTTATATCCATTATTTTAATGGAGAGAGAGAGAGAGAGAGAGAGAGAGAGAGAGAGAGAGAGAGAGAGAGAGAATATAGTTCATACGCGATTCCTCAAGTGGCGTGTTAATCTACACATGAATATGTGATTAGATCTCTCTCTCTCTCTCTCTCTCTTCTAATCTAGGTCGTTTAATACGTCATGCTTGAGTTCTTGACGATTTTTAATTCTTTAATACCTTCTCTCTTTTCGCGTTTTCTGAGGCTTGTTTAGATACCCTTAATCACCTTGATATGAAATATGCCATTTCTTGTTGGCACATAACAAATGTACTTACGTATATATCTGATCTGTTTATCTTGGGAGCAAAGCTAACATCGCATCGTTGACTCATTCTAATTTTGTCAGCCATGCCACCAAGGAATGCTTAAGGATACACACCTGAATATACAAGGCAGGACTTGGTCACTAGCTTTCTCTTGCTTCTTATTATCCTCCTCCGCTTTGCGATTAAAGGCAAGATGTAACTTTTATGATACGTTGAATGCCTACATTAAAAGTAAGATATATTATATTATTATATACTATATATATAATATATATATATAGATGATATATATATTATAATATTATATATAGATAGAAAAGTAAGATATAATATATATATATATATATATATATATATATATATATATATATTATATATATATATATATATATTTATATCCTCGATTTCGTAAAAAGTCTTTAAAAAGATAGTCACATTCCGACACAACAGCGCTAAAAGAAAACTAAAATTATGACCAAACTTACGATGTGTGTGTGTGTATATATATATATATATATATATATATATATATATATATATATATATATATTATATATATTATATAACATAGTAAGTTTGATCATAGATTTTACTTTTCTTCCTGCGCTGTTGTGTTGAAATGTCTCGGTGTTTTTAAATTGAGACTTTTGGGCCAGTCAGAAATAGAATTCTTCGGCGACGTTCAAGTTATCAGCATTCATCCCTTTTAAATCTCTCTCTGATATCACTCACTTCATTTAAGAAGAGCCTCAAGTGTCTATTTCCTGAATTGAAGAGAGGGAGAGGGCGAGAGATAGCAAAAAGAAAGCGAACAGCTGACACGTAATCCTGACCTTAGAGGTCACACTATCAAAATGAAAGCTTTGCATGCGCCCTTAATTTTAGATCCACTTGAAAGTATCACCGAATAATTCCGGGTCATCATTAAACCGAATGGCCTGGGATTTTTCCCTTTTATTCGTCCTCATTATGCATGTACTAATAGTCTTTATTTTGCTTGCAAATCTGGCTTGATTTTTGATGACTTAAGTGGAATCGGAAGGGACGAATTTGTTGTTGGATTGTGTTTAGGATGTTAGTTATTTCACTTTTGATTTTTATTTAGAAGTATTTTTAGCCTTAAGTTTTGTGGGTTTCCGGCAAATGTTAGATGAAATGCGTCGTAATCCTAACTTTTATTGTGTTTGTATTTCTATGCCCGCTAGGATTTTGGTTTTATGTGTTTTTTCCACTCCTCTTTTCATTTACCGTTTTGTTGAATGCAATAAGCTGAGCTGGCTAGATGTCATATACATATATATATATAATATAAATTATATATATATAATATATAGATATGATATATATATGAATAACTTGATCACGAAAGTATATAGAACGTGATGCTATGTATAAATAAAGGTTTTTGCCACGAAGGAAAATTGAAAAGCAAGCGGATAGCAAGAACTTTCGGTTTTAGCACGACCCTTTACTAAGGCATAACTCAAGATATGCCTTAGTAAGGGTCGTGCTAGACCGAAAGTTCTTGGCTATCTCGCTTTTCAATTTTCCTTCGTGGCAAAAACCTTTATATATATATATATATATATATATATATATATATATATGTATATGTATATGATATAGATAATAATAAAGTCTTTCTATTGATATGCTGTACAAACTACATAAATAGCAGAGAAACCTTAGTTCCATGTTGATGGTAATATACAGAGAAGCATTGATCAGCTGGCGTCGTTTACGTTTCATTTTGTGATCCCTTTTAGTAGTGTTGAACCAAACGAAACCAAACATGTAAAATAATGTCTAGATTAGTCTACATACATGGGCTCCATTGTCCATTCTTTATTGTGATCGACTTGATCCTAAAGTGAATCCGAGTGGTAAAGGCTCCAGGAAGCCTCAGGAATCCTTGCCTATTAATTACCGTTAGATTGAATGATTGCCTTTTTACATTAGATTGAATCCTACTGTTGAAGTTTCAAACTGACGTAAGACCTATATTAGGCTAAACACATCTTGAAATGGAAGGTTGAATGAATTTCTCAAGTCTCGCTGAATTAAATTTTGTCTAAGGCTACATTCGGTATTTCCACTCTTCTGAACACGTTCATCCTGGAGAAGATTACACCGTTTGTTTCAAGTAGATCGCTCTTTATAATTCCTCTCATTTTAAATATATGCTTACATCTTTCATGTTATAATTTACGTTAGCTACAGTAAATTTCAAAATTAATTCCTGCTGACTGCATTCGCTTCAGTAGGCATTAAGCTGAATAATTCAAATGTAATTTCCATCAAGTTGAATATCTATATATAACAGACTCGAGATGGTGCACACTCCTATTCAGTAGGATATTTCAGGTTCATGTTGAATTAGTGACTTAATTATACGAAATTTGCCAACATTTACGGGTATGATGTCATAAGCAGCGGTCAGATTAACCGCACCAAGATCACCGTTTCTCAGTATTTAGTCAGAGAGAGAGAGATAGAGAGAGAGAGAGAGAGAGAGAGAGAGAGAGAGAGAGAGAAGGATACAAGAGTGGCCAGATAATTATAGTTGATGATTCATTATGTTTCATCATTATTTTGCCTCCGTACTCATTGTCAGCCTAACGTGTAATTACACTTGCCATGTCTGGGATTTTCTTATTCTTTTTCTTCAGTGGTTAAGTTGTTGGATAAGAGCAAAAGCAGATGTAAAATGCATTGATTTCTTACAGTCGCATATCTTTTGTTTTGTCACTCTTTCTGCAATTCCGTTTCAGAAGTGTATGGAAGTGCAAATAGTACTTTCCTTACACTTACACGATGTATACACACACACGTGTATATAACACACATATATATATATATATATAATCATATATATATATATATATATATATATATAGTATATATATATATATATATATATATATATATATATATATATAATATATATTATATATATATATATATATAATACTCATCTAAGGAGTCACTTAACTCATGAGAAAAGCAAGACGGAAAATGATAATGCATCGCATCAAAGGGACATTTGTGTGGATTTGATATAAATTTGGTCCTGTTACTTGATATTTATATGTTCCGGTGTAGCATAATTCTCTCTCTCTCTCTCTCTCTCTCTCTCTCTCTCTCTCTCTCTCTCTCTCTCCTCCTCCTCCTCCTCCTCCTCCTCCTCCTCCCGAAAGACAGAACCTTTCGATAAAAGTCTATTTATTTTTTGCTCAGGAAGTGAAGGATGTATTGGCCCGGATTGTCCGTAAAGTATGGGTATTGTGCTCTGATCGTATTTAATATGCTATTCACTTATTCAGTTATTAAGTGGATTATTCAATTTGTAATATATCTAGAATACTTTTAGTATTCATTTTTTCAAATGTGTTTGTTTGCCTGTGCGTCTGTGGCAAGTACGTCTTTTCACTTTCATTGGTTTCTAGGGAAAGTGAAAGTCGCCTTGCTCTGTACAAAACGTTAGCGAATAAATAGAATACAGAAATTAGGCTGGATATTTAGTGATAAGTGTGATAAAGATGAAAGGGCAGTGTCTGTTCAGGAATGAGAAGGATAAAAGTACTTTGTGTCTTAAGTAGATGGAAAGCGTAAAGCTAAGAGAATGTTACTCCTATGACTTATTGCTTGGCAAATAGAAAATGGTAAGGAAAAAATTGTAGGTAGGTAAGTAATAACTAGAAGATGAGGATTTGATGAAATAACCGTGAGGAGTGGCTTGAAGTGTTTTTTTTTTATTTGGTTGAAGCAAAAACCAAGGTAGAAATAAGTCAAAGCTAGAGAAGGTGAGGAAGTGTCGATGTAATCGAGTTTGACAAGAGGGAAAAGAAAGGTGCATGTAAGGAGAAAATAAATATTAATATGGGCTAATGTTACATAAGGAATATGCACAATTCTCTGCTAGGGTCACAAGAACACCCGGAATCGCTTATGGGTAAAGGATGGAAAGAAATGAAATAAAAACAGTAAGTGAGGGTAAGATGAAATGAAAGGTTTAATAGATGAAAAAAATTAAATATGCTTTTATTAAATGCACTAAAAAGTAAAAAATTACATTTTGAAACTAAGCAGGATTTTCTTACAGTTAATCATGTCAAAAAATAAAAATGAAAAATGGCGTGAGGTCCAAACATGGAAGGAAATGCTACAAGAAATGTTTTTATTTTTATAGAATTTCCTTCCATGGAAGAGGGAAGGGAAGGGAAGAGGATGCTGCTAAACTAACATTTGATCGCATGCTACGGAAGATGGAAGGGGAAAGGGAAGGGGTGAGGGGATTTTTGGGAGGGGAATGGAAAGGGATCATGGGGAGGGGAGGACACAGCCTAAATTAAATTAACACTTGGTCGTGTGCTCTAGAGGGAGGAGGGGAAGGGGGTGGAAGATGGAAAGAGAGGGGGAAGGAAGGAGAAGGGGAGGGCAGAGCTAAATGAACACTTGATCGTGTACTCTGGAAGGGGAGGTTAAGTGAGAGGGGAAGGAGATGGAAGATGGAAAGGGAGGGAAGAGGGAAGGGGAAGAGTAGGACACAGCTCAATTAACACTTGATCGTGCGCTTCGGGAGGGGGAGGGGAATGGAAGAGGGAAGGGCCTCATGGAAGGTTGTATTTTCACCGGGATTGAGTCACCAAGCAAAATTTTAAGTCCATCGGATGAAGGGAGCAGGTCGAAAATCGAATTATATACAAAATTTGATGACAGACAGATAAACGCAGAAGTAAAGTTAAATAAAAGCATGTAAAAACAGATTATTTGTGGAGGAAGGAATAAGGGAGTTAAGAAATTGTCAGTGTAGTGTCCTCATTCAGCCCAATCCGAGGTGAAAAGGAAAGTATATTGGGCGTTTCGAAATTAAGAGCCCCCTCTCCACAGAACAAATGGAAAGTTATGAAGATTGTTGCTATAGCCTACCTCCAAGTACATTATCTTAAGTTTCTATTAAGCTATTTTTCATTTTACATTTCTTGTATTTTCAGACTGAGTGACGAAGTTAGATACAGCCATGGGTAACGACTCTGAGGAAATCAGATGAATTGGCTGAATCCGGGCTATAACCTTCAGAGAGGCCAGGGATGCTGGCGCATCTTTCATTTCACGTTCCTGTATAGCTAAGTACATTAAAAGAGTTGAATCCTTTGTTAAAAGAAACTGGAACAAAAATCTATATGACTGTCATCATGAAAAGAATGAGAATCTTGGAAGGCCTGAAGTCCTTTCTCAGGAGTCAGAAGACACCATAGCTGAGGTAGTGGGTAGACCAAGAAAGTCTTTATGTAAATTGGTGCTTGAACTAGAAGCAAAAAGGGGAAAGACGAGAAGTTATAGTGCTGTATATTGTGAGTTGAAAAATCTGGTATCAAGCCATTTCATGTTATCAGCAAGCCCAACATCACTTCAGCAACAGAGAGAAGACCGTGCATGATTTTGTGGTTCATTTCTTAAAGATTGGGATGAAGCTGACTTTCTCCATGTTGCCATCAGATGAATTCTTCATTTGCACAGTCAGGAAGTCATCATAAAAAAAGTGACATCATTTGGGCGGCAAAGTTGGATGATAGCAGCGATGACTTGCGCTATCGCCAAGTTGTGAAATTTCCTGAATTTTTGGGAATTTTTCTCTGTTTCACAGCCAAACAGCTAATGTGGATCATCAGAGGAAAAGGACAGTCGTGGAATGGCAAATGAAGAGTCACATTTTGCATGATAAGGCACCATGTTGTAAGGCTCTTTAGTCACTGGAGCTGCTTCGAAACAGTGGTAAAGATTTCTTCTCGTCAAGTGAATTTCCAAGTAGCTTCCCTGACCTTAATGTGTGTGAAAATATTGGTAGTATCTTAAAGGATCGTGTTGAAGCGCGCACAGTGAACTATGATGGTATACCAAGCCTGGACGATCTGCGAAGAGAGGTGACCGAAGTGCTCAGGGAAATGGAGTTTGTCTCAGCTTTTTTGTGATTTGCTGAAATCATACCCCTCAAGAATGCAGGCTGTGGTGCAGGCAGATGGAGGCCATACAAAATACTAAATACTCAGAGAGAAAATTAAATAAATACCTGTTCTTAATTACTTTTGTTTTTATCCAAATAAATTTTAGTTTATGCTGTAGAGGGGTAGGGGGACTAATTTCGAAACACCCTGTAGAATAAATAAAAAAGAATCCTGAATTCGTATCCTTCATTTTTATGCAGTTGACCGTTCTGACGAAATGAATACAATAATCCAAAATTTGGCGTTTACTTTTGAGAAGCGAGTCACTTGTTGGGGGTGGGGGGGGATGGCTGGTAACTTACGAACGCTTTTTGTTGCATAAAGTAGTTGGAGCGTGCACATTTACTAGTGTCCCTCCTCAGTTATATTAGTATATATATAGTATATTATATATATATATATATGTGTGTGTGTGAATGTGTGGTTGTGTTGTGTGTATGTGTGTGTGTGTAAGGTGTGTAAGAACTGTAAGGCAGGTGGTAAGAAGGTCCGTTTAAAGCCAAGGTATATGATAAGCAAATTAAAAAGTTAGAACAGAAGAGCATTATTTCCCCTGGTTACATTCGCCCCTTTACGAACTGTAAAATGTATGAGTGCAGAGAGTTTTCTAAATGACAAGCATTTAAAGGATAGAGTTCATTAGATTCCGGCCTTGGCCAGAAAATAAGGAATGATCATGTTTTCAAATAGGGTCCATGAGGATATGAGGTGATCTTATTTGGTTGCCATGAACCTTTGGACAGTTTCTTATTGTTTGTCTGTGTAATTGAAAGAGATTCAAGTACTGTACCTTTAAAACAACATGGGCGTCTATAAGTGATTTATGCCACAGTTAGTGTTACATGATTGAAAATGGCATGAATTCGCTATGGCTATCATACCATTCTTTAAATTGGCAAATGAATTTTTCCGCCAATCCCCCTGGGGGGGGGGGGGGGAGGCCTTGTTAATGAAATGCACAGGAGACTCCCCAAAGAGTCACTCATCTTCGTGATGGCATCCAGGTATGGGATTTATTTTTTAATGTGTTTGTTGTATGATGCTATTGGTCTGACTTTAGGGGACGAAAGAAAATCTGATTTTCTTTATGAACATCTTTTTCAATTACGTAGTCGGGATATTAGAATTATTGAAGATATAATTTTAGATAATTCGTTAATAATTGTGTTCCCCCAAGTACTCTCACCACTTTATTGAAAAATTATAACCATGCTCATATTATACTAGTCACGTTATGCGCCTCTATTTCGTATTGTCTTTTATCATATAAAGGGACGTTTATTCCTTTCCCATATTCCTTCGGAACCATCCCGCATCAGTTCCTTCCTACTTCTTTTCACGTTCCATATTTCCTCCAGATGCGGAAGTTATAAAGGTACCAAATTGCCATTCCGGCGGCCTTTGCAAAAAAGGAGAGAGAATAAGCTGAATTAAGCGGAATACGGTATTTTGTGTCCT